>NW_006921621.1:4813830-4825055 GCF_000298275.1 Orycteropus afer afer
GCCACTCATTGGAAGGAAGATGGGGCAATCTACTTCCGTAGTGATACTGCCTCCAAAACCAAGGAGCGTTCGCTATGAATTGAATCAACTCGATGACAGTGAGTTTGTTTTTCTTTTTAATTGTATTGTGCAAATCTGTTACAAAAGACCTCTTTAAAGTGTGAAAGAGCAAAGATATCACTTTGAAGACTTAGGAATACCTGATCCAAGTAGTGTGTTTTCAATCACCTCATATGCATATGCAAGCTGGACAATGAATAAGAAAGATCGAACAAGAGTTGATACTTATGAGTTGTGTTGGTGAAGAGTACTGAAAGTACCCTGGACTGCCAAAAGAACTAACAAACCTGTCTTGAAAGAAGTGCAGCCAGAATGCTCCATGGGAACAAGAATGGCCAGACTTGGTCTCACCTACTTGGGTCATGTTGTCAGAAGGGGCTATTCCCTGGAGAAGGATATCATGCTTGGTAAAGTGGAGGGCCAATGAAAAAGGGGAAGGCCTTCAATAAGATGGATTGAAACAGTGGCTGCAGCTATGAGCTCAGGTATAGCAAGGACTGTGAGGCTGGCACAGGACCGGACAGTGTTTTGTTCTGTTGTAAATAGGGTCACTATGAGTTGGAGCTGACTCTATGGCACCTAACAAGAACAAAAATGTTCTCCAAGTTCATCCACATTATGAGGTGATTTGCTGATTCTTCATTGCTCTTTAATGCTGCATAGTATTCCATTGTGTGTATGTACCACAGTTTGGTGCTCATTCATCTGTTGACGGGCACTTTGGTTGTTTCTATCATATTTTTAAGAGCTGTATGAATTTTTTTTTTCTGTGAATTATCTGTTTATATTTGTGCCTTTTTGTCAATAGAGAGTGTGTCATTATGTTTCACTGAAGGCATACTTAGTACAATAGAATAGTTTAAACCAGAAAATTGGATAAGTGGAGATTAGGAGAATTCTTATCTTTGAGTTCCACTGGGATTGCTTCATTTACATGCCCATTATTGACCTAATCACTCAGGCCAAAGGGATAATTTCCAGATGTTGGATGCTCCCCACCAGTCATTTGTAACCTTCATCTTTGTTATTTTCTTCACTTGTCTCAAAAGTACAGAGGCTGAATAAGCCAGATTCTTAATTCTTCATTTTCCATTGTATCTAGGGGTAATTACTGAGACATAAGCTGAAGACATGTGGGGGTTTTCTGGGAAAGATGTCTTTGTCTGATGTCACTCTACCATGTACCCTACCCTCAGTTCTTACTTTTAGATGCAGTTAATATGACTATGAAAGAAATGATAAGAGAATATCAAAGATACCTACTTAGCAGCTTGAAATTATGCACTGCTGAAACAACCCGGAGCTGGCTATATTAATTATTATTTGGTCTCTGTAAGCTGGTTTTCCTCTTACTGCCAGATGGCTGTTTCCTTACTGATGAAGAATGGAATAAGCTGATGGAATAGATGGAGATCATGCAATCTCCTCCAGAGACAAGATGTGTGTTGAAGATGGAAGAGGAATGTTTACCCAAAGTAAAACAAAGGTGCTGTTGTTAAGAAAAACAAAACAAAAAAACTCACTGCCGTGGAATCGATTTTGACTCCTAGTGACCCTTCCTTGGGTTTCCGAAGTGGTATCTCTATGGAAGTAGTTTGCCCAGTCTTCCTTCCACAGAGTGTCTGGTGGGTTTGAGCCTCTAGCCTTTTGGTTGGCAGTCGAATGCCTTAGTCACTATGCCACCAGAGCTCCTTAAAAGAAGAAGAAATGAATCTTAGGAAGATACAAATAGTAACAGTTATTTTCACATGTGTACTGAAAACTCTCCACTTTGCTTATATGGATCCAAAGTTAAAATGCAAGCATTAGGCACTGTTTACATAGAAACCTGAACAGCTAAATTTCACTACTGTGTTTGCCTTAGCCCTGCTAATGTTTTCTTTCCTTCTCTCTGTTTTCAAAACATTTTAGTCACTTATGAATTATAAACCTATGGGGAGTAGGAAGATAAGTTGACTTGAGCTAGAGTCAAACGAAACTGTCAAAAGAATAGTGCCAGTCACTTTAAATAGCTGTCTGAAGTCTATCTGCTTGTCTCTTTCCTAGTCTCTTTAAGACAGCTCTTGTTAAAGGTATATGTCATGTCAGTCAGACACCATAGGTGGTGTTTGGAGTTTGAGGTATTGACAACAACTATTTGCTTTTGTCTTCCATAATTCCACCTCAAAGGTATGTGATAGGTTCAGATGCCACTTATAAGAAAGGGGATACAAATGATGGATGAAAAATTGTAGATGGTAGCTAGCATCGTTCCTAACACTGTTCCTGCCTTATTGAACAGATACTAGATTAAAAAAAAAAAATCTTTCCTTTTATTTGAGCATAAAATAATTTTCATGACTGAATTTATAAAAATATACAGCTTTGTAGCTAGGTAGAAAAATACAGGGCTTGAACAATTTTCAAATCAATTGCAATCTACTAATGAAAGGGCATAATTTAAGAACACATGTATGATAACATAAAAATTAAAAGGCAAAATCGTTGCCCTATGGAAATGACAATGAGGATTAGGGTTCGAGAAGAGGAAGGCAAGATATTTCTATAATTATAATTCAAGAAAATTAACTTAGCACCAATCTAGAGGCACAAAATATTATAAGGGTTCTGAATTAATATTTGACAATGGGTAAAGAAAGTCTTCAAGATGGGGATAATATTGAATGTAATATTGTTTTTCTGGCCTTGAAAATGAACACTGTATTAAGATAGTAACACCTGTATGTTAGGTCCAGATCTTTAGTGAATTAGATGGATGATCTGGAAAGAAAAGTACTTTATTAACTCAGATTCTTATTCTTTCTTTTTTTTTCATTGTGCTTTGGGTGCAAATTTACAAAACAAAATTGTTTTACATTCAATAGTTCATGCACATTTGGTTTCATGCCCCAATTACAATCCCCAACCATAAAAATCTCTCTTCCCCTCTCCTTCCTGTGCCTATCCCCTTCCTGGGCCCTTTTTATCTATGCATTCCTGTCAGTCCAGCTTTTCCTCTATGTGAATGACCCCCTTCTTATGTCTCATGGTTGATTGATCTAAGGGGTGCATCTACCAAGGGTGGGTGGGTACATCTCCCCGGGGTAGGTGTTCTGCTTGTAGGTCTTTCTACTGTTGGGCTGAGAGACAATCCATAGAAGTCAGTCTATTTCTAAGCCTGGAAGATAACCCAGGGCCATAGTCTCAGAGGTTCCACCAGTCTCTATCCAACCAGTAATTCTGGTCATTTTTGTGTTTTTGAATTTTGTTCCACATTTTTCTTCCCACTCTATCTATCCAGGTTCCCCAATTTTGATCTGAGTGGTTGGCATTGGTAGCTGGGTACCACCTATTTCTTCTGATCTCAGGGTCATGAAGTGTGAGGTCCTTGTGGTCCATCATATCTTGGGACTAATTGTTTCCAAATGAGTTTGATTTACTTCAGTCTTCTTTGCTCCAGTTGAAAAGAGACCAATAGTTGCTTCTTAGATGGCCACTCAAAAGCTTTTAAAACCCCAGTTGCTACTCACCAAAGTGCCATGTAGAACAGGATTTTTGTGTATTATGTTTTGCCAATTGAGCATGATGTCCCCCAAAACTATGGTTCTGAGCCCACAGCCTTGGTGATTCTCTCTCTCTCAAGGAGTTTGGTTGTCTCTGAGAAGCTATTCCAATCCTGTCCTCTGTAATGTATGTGGATAATTTTGTAGCACACGTACATATGTAAGATTATCTTCAGCCAAATCTATCCTTAGTCTTGAGTGTATTCCTGTTTTCCTACCCTCATCTGATCTTCTCATCTGTCTATGTGTTTATCCATAGCCTTGTGTTTGGTGCCAGTGGTAATGCAGTATTGTGTATGTAATAGTATTTGCCTTTGTTGTCTATATTTTTTGTGCACATTTCTATGTCTTCCCTTTCCTCATTGTCACCGTACTGGTCACAGACTCTTTCCATACTGCCCCTCCCCTCACTCAAATCAACATATGATCCCCAACTAGTCTGAGCCGTTTGTCAAAGATCAGATGTCCATATATATTTAGGCCTGTTTCTACGTTTTCAATTCTGTTCCATTAGTCTATTTGTCTACCATTGTACCAATACCATGATGTTTTCCCTACTGTGGCTGAATAGTAGGTTTTGAGATTCAGGAGTGTGACACCTCCTACTTTGTTTTCCTTCTTCAGCAGTGCTTTGCTTACCCAAGGTCTCTTTCTTTTTCGTGTGAAATTAGTGATTGCTTTTTCAATGTCCTTAAGGAATGTTGATAGAATAGGAATTGGGATTGCATTAAACGTACAGATTGCTTTGGGTAGTATTGACATTTTCACAATATTCAATCTCCCTATCTGTGAATGTGGCACGTTCTTCCATTTATGTAGACCACTTATAGTAGTATTTTGCAGTTTTCTTTGTATAGATAGATCTTTTGTGTCCTGGTAAGATTTATTCCTAAGTGTTTATCTTTTTGGAAGCTGTTGTAAATGGTATTGTTTTCCTTATTTCCTTTACAAAGGTCTCTTTGTTGATGTAGAGGAATCCAACCTATTTGCGTATGTTGATGCTATATCCTGCCACTTTGCTGAAACTTTCTCTTAGTTCCAGTAATTATTTTTGTTGAGTCTCTTGGATTTTCTATGCATGGATCATGTCATCCACGAATAGAGATAAGTTTACTTCTTTGCCAATTTGGATGCCTTTTATTTCTCTTTCTTGCCTTATTGTCCTGGCTAGGACTTTCAATACAATGTTAAATAGAAGTAGTGATAGAGGGCAACTCAGATTCATTTTTAAGATGCATGGTGTTTTATTAGTGATAATATTAGCCTGAACCAGTTTTGTTTATTTGTTTTTTAGAAAACTAAAAAAAACACAAGGTGTTCTGTTTACCTAGTGCCACTCTGACAGGAATATATCACAAATGGGATGGCTTGAACAAACAGGAGTTTATTCTCTTATAGTTTGGAGGCTTTAAGTCCAAGTTCAAAGTGCCAGGCTCTAGGAGCTGGGTGAGAGCCTTTAGCTCTGCCTCCTGCTCCCAGCCCACTGAATCTGGAGGCTTTTCTTCACTCAGCTGCTGGCTGCTGAGGCTGACAAGCCCAAGGTTGACAAGTAAAAAGGTACCGTCCCAATGTTACCATACCACATGGCAGGCCATTAATTCAGGTCCATTAAAAGTTCCAAGGTTGGCAAAGCATGGCAGGCTGCTGTACAATGACTCGGCTACATGCAGGGTTCAAGTGTGTCCTAAGCTAGAGACCATTCCCAAAGCTGCTGCTTATATACAGGAAGCAGACCACATCCCTAAAGCAACTACTCAGCTGCTTGTGGCAGATCCCACCAGGGAGGTGATTGTCAGTCTCATCATGAGGAATAACTACCACCAGCTGCCCAGCCACTCAAACAGGTCCAGTCAAGTTGACATACAATTTTAACTACTACACAAAGTGTACATTTAAATACAAAAGTAACAGGGGGAAGGTACTTATGTAATGAATTTTAGTTGTTAGGTGCTACTGAGTAAGTTCCAACTTATACAATAGAAGGAAATACTGACTGGTACTGCTCCATTCTCACAATCATTGCTGTTTGAGCCCATTGTTGTAGCCACTGTGTTAGTCCATCTTGTTAATGGTCTTCCTCTTTTTCACTGACCTTCTACTTTACATACAGTCCTTTTCTGGGGACCAGTCCCTCATGATACGTCCAAAGAACATGAGAAAAAATCTTGCTTCTAAGGAGCTTTCTTGCTTAATTTCCTGTACATATTTGTTCTTTTGGTAATTCATGGTATATTCAATATTCTCTGCAAGAACGATAATTCAATTCTTCTTTGGTCTCCCTTATTCATTGTCCACTTTCACACACATATAAGGAGATTGATTATATCATGGCTTGGATCTTATCTACCTTAGTTTACAAGGAGAAATTTTTGCTTTAAAACTATAAAGAGGTCTTTTGCAGTAGATTTTCCCAACACAATACCTTGTCTGATTTCTTGATTGCTGCTTTCACAGGCATTGATTATGGATCCAAGTAAAATGAAATCCTTGACAACTTCAATCTTTCCTCCATTTACCATGATGTTGCTTATTGGTCCAGTTGTGAGGCATTTTGTTTTCTTTATATTGAGATGGAATTCATACTGAAGTCTGCAGTTTTTGATGTTCATCAGTAAATGATTCAAGTTCTCTTTGCTTTCAGCAAAAAAGATGTGTCATCTGCTTATTGCAAGTTGTTAGTGAGTCTTCCTCCAATCGTGATGTCACATTCTTCTTCATATTGTCCTGTTTCTCAGATTATTTGCTAAGCATGCAGATTGAGTAAGTATGGTGAAAGACTGCAACCTCACAACATACACCTTTCCTGATTTTAAACCACACAGTATCACCTTGTTCTGCTTGAAGGACTACCTCTTGGTTTATGTACAGTTTCTGCATGAGCATAATTAGGTATTCTGGAATTACCATTCTTTACAATGTTATCCATAATTTGTTATGATCCACACAGTGAAGTTGATTTCTATAGTGAATAAAATATAGGCAATTTCTTTCTGGTCAAGATCCATCTGACATCAGCAATGATAACTCTCATTTCAAGTCATCTTCTGAATCCAGCTTGAATTTCTGGCAGTTCCCTGTCAATATACTGCCTCAACTGTTTTTGAATTGTCTTCAGCATAATTTTTCTTGCATGTGATATTAATTATATTGTTTGATCATTTCAGCTTTCCATTGGAGAACCTTTCTTGGAATAGGCACATATATGAATCTCATCCTGTCTATTGGTTAGCCAGGTAGCTATCTTCCAAATTTCTTCACACAGATGATTGAGTTTTTCTAGCATTTGATCCATTTGCTGAAACATCCCAGTCAGTATTCCATCAGTACCCGAAGCCTCTTTTGTTACCAGTGCCTTCAGTGTAGCTTCAATTTTTTCCTTCAGTGCCGTTAGTACTTGGTCATATGCTGCTTCCTAAAATGGTTGAATGTCAACCAATTCTTTTTGGTATAGTGACCCTGTGTATTCCTTCCATTTTCCTTTGATGTTTCCTGTGTTGTTCAATTTCTTGCCCATAGAATCCTTCAATATTGTAACTGAGGCTTGAATTTTTTTCTTCGGTTCTGTCAGCTTGAGAAATGCCCAATGTGTTCTCCTGTTTTGGATATAACTCTAGATCTTTGCACATTTCCTTATAATACTTTATTTTGTAACTTTGATGTGCCATTTATTATCTTTTGTTTAGCTCTTTTAACTCATCATTTCTTCCATTTGCTTTAGAAGATGAGGCAATATATTTCTGTAGTGATACTGCCACGAAAACCCAAGGAGGGGTTGCTATGAGTGAGGTCTGACTCGACGGCACATAACAACAACAACAACAACTCTATGTTTAAGAGCATGTTTCAGAGTGTCTTCTGAAATCCATTTTTTTTTTTCTTTTTCTTTTTTATCTTTTTAATGACCTTTTGCTCTCTTTATGTATGATGTCCCCCTACGACTTGTCTGGGCTTTGGTCATTAGTGTTCAATGTGTCAAATCTGTGTTTTACATATTCCTTAAATTCAAATAGGATATATGCAAGGTTGTACTTTGGCTGTCATGGACTTGTTTTAATTTTCTTCACCTTCAACTTGAACATGCTTATGAGATATTGAAGGTCTGTTCCATAGTTGACCTTTGGTCTTTTTCTGACTGATGACATTGAGTTCTTCCATCATCTCTTTCCACAGATGTAGACTTGATTCTTGTATATTTGATCTGGTGAGATCTATGTGTAGTCACCATTGATCAGGTTTAAAAAAGTTTATGCAATGAATAAGTTGTACTTGCAAAATTCTATTACACCATCTCTGGCATTATTTCTAACATAAAGACCATATTTTCCAAATATGGATCCTTGTTCAATGTTACCTACTTTTGTATTTCAATCACTAAAAATTGTCAATGCCTTTTGATTGCATATTTTATCAATTTAACAGTGCAGAAGTTGGTAAAAGTCTTGAATTTCCCCATCCTTGGCATTAGTGGTTGGTGCATATATTTGAATAATAGTAGTTTTTTCTACATAAGGGTATGGATATTATCTTATTACTGACAAAGTTGTACTTCAGGATGGATCTTGAAATGTATTTTTGATTATGAATGTGCCACTGTTCTTCAATTTGTCATTTCCAACATAGTAAACCATATGATTGTCCAATTCAAAATGGCAAATCCCAGTCCATTTCTGCTCACTAATGGCTATGATATTGATCTGCAAGTGTTACATTTCACTATTGGCAACTTCCAATTTTCCTTGACTCATGGTTTGTACATTCCGTGTTCTGATTACTAATGATGTTCTCAGCTGTTTCTTCTCATTTTGAGTCACGTTCAAATGTGGGTCTGTTATTTTTTATTTCCATCTTCTGAATCAGAGATAAGCACAGACTGACAAACTATTATCAGGGCAGGAAGAAGACAAATAACCTGTTCTTTTCACATTCTTTATCCACTTTTTATATGTAATAAGATCTTATAAAAACAAATGAAATAAAAAAAAAGATAAAAGAGAATCACTTTTCCCTTGAGTCATAAATAGGTTTAAGTTTTGAAGAAAGATTTTCTAAATCATTGATGAAGCTGAAGTTCATGACTTATGAAGAAGTTTTATGACTTATTTGTTCCCATATTTTTTCCTGATCTTTCTTCACTGCCTGTTGATCTGTCTTGCTTGTGACATCTAACAAAGCCTTCAAAATTTGTCATTCATTTCTGGAGGAGAAAACCAAACCAAACACACTGCCATCAAGTCAGACATGACTCATAGCGACCCCTTCTTGGGACAGAGGCAGTATCACTATGGAAGTAGATTAGTTGAAAAACCTGCTACATCTGACATGACAGTATGTGTGAAAGAATTAATACTTCAGACAACCAAAAACCAGTGATCGTAGAGTGGCTTCTGATTCATGGTGTTCCCATGTGTGTCAAAGTAGATCTGTGCTCTGTAGGGTTTTCAATAACTGATTTTTTTTTTTTTTAAGTATATCAGCAAGCCTTTCCTTAAATGCCTCTAGGTAGACTTGAACTTCCAACCTTTTTCTTAGCAGCTGATAACATTAACAACTTATACCACCCAGGGATTCTACCATTGACTTTACTGGGATAAAAGAACTATGTATATATTTTTTGCATATAAAAATGGCAGCATGCCATAAATCCCTGTTCACTGTGAGTCTTAAAAAATCCACATCAAGTGTGTTAAATTTATTGACAAAATCCCACTATTCTTCCTGAAGGCAGTATAGAAACTCGAGAGCTATAGATGGATAAGAAGTGTTGTGTTTTGCCTTAGACATCAGCAACAGAATTGCTTTCTGGTTCACTTGCATAATCTTCATTTTTTAAAATTATTATTATTTTGTTACTGTGATTTTACAGAGCAAATTCACTTTCCATACAGCAGTTCACATACACTTTGTCTCATGATATTGACTACAATTTATCACAATGCAACAGCTCCCCTCCCACTTCCTCCCAGTAGTTGCCTTTTGTTCATGCACTCCTGACCCCTGAACTGTCTCCCTGTGCATAAATAGCCCTTCTTTCTCCCATGATAGTTCTCTCCAAGGAGGGTATCTACCTCAGGTAAATGTTTAATTCACATGCCTGTACTTTGTTTAGCTGGAAACCACAGGTGTGTGTTCAATTCTAGACCTGCAGGGCAGCTAGGGGCCATAGTCTCAGTGGTTCCACCAGGCTCTATCAGACCAGCAAACATGGTCCCCCTATTTTTTTCCCCCAAATGGTTTTGAGTTTTGTTCCACATTGTTCTCCCTCTCTATCCAGGATCTCTTACACAGATCCTCCTCCGAATGGTTGACAGTGGTAGCCGGGCACCATCTAGTTCTTCTGGTCTCATATAGTTGTGTAGGCTGCAGACTGGATGGTATACCAGTCGCTAGGACTAATTGTTTCCATGAGTCTTTTGGTTTTCTTCATTGTTGTTTGCTCTGGATGAGGAGAGACCCATCATTTCAACTAGATGGCTGCTTGTAAGCTTTTAAGATCCCAGTTGCTACTCGCCAAAGCAGGAGGTGGAACAATGTTTTGTGTAGTATGTTATGCCAATTGAACCTGATGTCCCCTGTGACTATGGTCCTGAACCCACAGGTTCAACTACTCAGTCCCTCTGGGTAGCTGATTGTGACTAAGAAGTGACTACAACCTTGTCATTTGTCAGCTATACTATACACCTGGGAATTCAGATCATACAAATGCACTTATAGGACCAGTGTCTGCCAACCCTATACAAGGTCTTGGGTACACCCCGCTTCATAGACATACCTAATAGTTCAGCCTGTCTACCTGTGGAGAGCCAGGAATCTGGTCTTGTGAAGATGCTTATCTCCGAGACAGCGATCTTTAATAAAACAAAAGGCTCTTACTTATGTCCTTTCTATTTCCCCATACTAACTATACCTTGACCTTTTAAATAGTGTTTGTATAAACTTTTTAGTATCCCTTAGAAATGCTTTCTTTGCTCGACCAATCAGTTAGAGCTTTCTTTGTTAGTTGTCGACCAATCAGTTGTTGCCTAATTCGCGCACGCGGGCTTTTTTATACCTATCAGCTACTTGATACCTTTGAACATATTTTTTGCACCAATTGCTGGCATCCAGCACTGCCTTAGGTAACTGCCCTTTGATAAATGTCACTTCTAGTATATATGCTTTGTTCTGAATTTAATAAAGTTGAGACTTGATCAGAACTCCTGTCTTGTCTCCATTTCTTGTGTCTCCTGTCCTATTTTCCTCACTCTCTTCCTCAGGGTCTCCGTTAACTGACCTGCGGGCCGGGTCAAGTGGCGCCCAATGTGGGGCTCGAGTACGAGGGATCCCCGTGAAGGACGTTGTTCGAGTAGTTAAGAAATTTCTGGCCAGACAGCTGCAGAGAAGGCAGCCCAGGACTTAAAGAGACAGTCGCATGGGAGCCTGCTACGCGACTCAGGACTTGGTAAGTGAACAGCGACAATGGGACAGGAATTGAGTCAGCATGAAAAGTTTGTAATAGGTCTTAAAGAAGCTCTAAAGACACGAGGAGCAAAGGTAAAGAAAAAGCAATTAATAGATTTCTTTAAGTTTCTCAATGACCTTTGTCCGTGGTTTCCACAAGAAGGTAGTATTAATGAGAAAAAATGG
>NW_006921621.1:4841886-4851570 GCF_000298275.1 Orycteropus afer afer
TTTTTTCTGATTGATCCCTTTCCAAAGAAGTATTGAGGTATTTGTCTTCAATCTCCTTAATTCTGGGTTCCTTTGCATGCATTCTACTCCTTTGCCCTTCCAATGTGTTATCTTCTCTGATAATTTAGTTTTAATCTTCTGGATTTCTGTCTGTAGATTTAGAATCATTTCTAATTTTTCATTGATTTTGTCATTTTGTAATTGTACTTTATTCCAAAATTCTTCTAGAGATTTGTCTGTGTTTTCCTTGGTCTGCCTCTCAATCCTTTGAAGATACCTAAATATAATTCTTTTGATTTCCTTATCAGAGAGTTCCCATGCTGCTTCTTCCTCAAGGATGTGTTCTGGGTCTGTGTCCTGCTCCCTTGTTTCTACCACTTTATCTTGCTTCTTTGTGTGGACCTTGATGGTCTGTTGTCTCCGAGACATCATGACATTGTTGTATTTAGATCTCTGTTAACTGTTTGTGAAGAGCAGCCAAGGGTGAGTCAAGCTCTTCTTGGTGGTTGTTTGTCATTGGCTTGTTGGTAAAGAGGGAAGTGGTGGCTCTCAGTAAGTGAAGCTGCAGGAAGTGTGGGTGCAGTTGTGTTGTATGGGGACTGTTGCTGTCTCCACTCAGTTAGACAAAAATAACAATTGAATAACCATCAAAAAAGTAAAAGCAAATGGACAAAAAATACACCTTGTAGTCACACAGAAACAGTAACCAATAAAAGGGAGAAAGAAGGTAAAAAAAAAAAAAAAAAATAATAAAAGCAACAACAACAACAAATCCCTGCAATATCTTGGGAGAGGACAATTAGAGAAAAAAGGTGGAGAAGGAAAATAATGAAGACAAAATTGGGAAAAATGCAAAAAGAAAAACAAGGAACAGGGATAACCATGAGAAAGAAAAAAATTGCAACCAGAAACAGGGAAAAGAAAAAAAGCTGAAAACTAGAACCTGGGAGGGGAAGAATAAAGAGTAATAGTAAAAAGCACAAACACAATAATAATAGTAGTAGTTTTAATACAGAAAAAACAAACAAACTAAAAAACAGAAAACAGAGAAAAATATCAGGGCAGGGCTGGACAGGGACCCAGGCTCCATCTGAATACACAGACTGGGATTGAATTCCTGCCAGCCCAGAAAGTGGGTAGGAGTGAGGGATGGCAGCACCTCCATTCACCAAGAAAGTGTGGAGTATGAGAGTAACAAGGGGAGTGTTTCACCTTTCTAGTCATCTGGGTCTGGAATGTGCTTTGGGTTTCTGGCAAGTGGAGCCTGTTCTTAAGTCCCTAGAATCTGGGAGAACATTGTTGCTTTAAATATCCAAAATGGTCAAGGCACTTGTAAACATTCAAAATGGCTGCACCCACTGGACAGAGAGGAGTCCACAGCTCAGCTTGCCTTCCTCTTTCCTGCTTCCCCTTTTATTCCCCATCCACTAGAGAAGTCCTCCATGCAGTCCCTGGCTAGCAGGGCCAATTTTTAGGTTAAATCTTAGGTCCTACCAACACTCAGCAATATGCAAACTGTCTGTGCTGTCAGGATCGCTGCCAGACCACAGCTCTGTATGTCTCCTTTCTTGGTGTTTTTATGCAAATTCTTCTGCTGGTTGGAGTTTAGTCCACTTCTATATCCTTCTCTTCAAGGCTCAAGGGTCCAGGATTATCTTCTGTATCTGTGTTAATTTGTCCCCCTTTTCTTTGTTGAAGAAGGTCTGTGCAGTCTTTCTGCCATCTTACTGGAACCTCTTACAATCTTCATTGTTGATGGTGAAAAAAATCTTGGTTTAAGTTACTAGGTTGAAACTGACAACATTTGCAATGCAAGCATTTAAGAGTTAACTATCTGTGTGATTATGTAATTCTTTTAGGATTGCCTTTAACTACTCTTTCAGAAATAGTAAGTTTTATCCTATCTTTTAGAAGGCATAAGAAACAGTACAGAACATCCAGGCTAGATAAAGGTTCAAGAGAATCTTCAGTCCAGTCTGCTGCCCTAAATAGATGTCCAGAACAACTGTATCAGAGTAATAAATTCATGATTATACTTGTTTATCAAAGTCTAAAATATCTGGCCTCAAAACATGAAGTCACTCACTGATTTAATTTGTTTTTTACATAGAATAACATTTACACAAAGTATTTTAAGTTAATAATTTAATATAATTGACTAATGTATATCACAACACAACCAAGTTTCCAGTCAAGAGAAAAGCATTCCCATTACCTCAGTGAACTCCTTAATGCTCCCTTTCAGTAAATTCTCACCCCACTACCACATCTAGAAAAAACAAACAAACAAGCAAAAAAAACACTCTTCTGCTTTCTATGTTGTTGTTATTATGGGCCATTGAGTCCGACCCGACTCATTGTGACCCCTCCTTGTGTTTCCAAGGTGGTATCACTGCAGAAGTAGATTTCCCAACCTTCCTTCCCAGGAGTGGCTGGTGGGTTTGAACTGCCAGCCTTCTGGTTAGCAGCCAAGTGCCTTAGGCACTGTGCCACCAGAGCTCCCTGTTTTCAGTAACAATAAATTAGTCTATTTTTGAATTTAATATCATTCATATATACTATTTTGTGCTTGTTTTTCATCCAGCATTCTGTGTTTGCAATTCATGCCTGTTATTGTGTATGAACCAAAAAAAAAAAAACAAAAAACAAAAAAGCCCTCACTACCATTGAGTCAATTCCATCTCCTAGTGACCCCATTGGGTTTCTGAGGCTGTAAATCTTTATAGAAATAGATTGCCCCATTTTATTGTGTATATCAGTAGATTATTCATCTTTATGAGCTGATGTAGGAATAAAATCTAATTTGTTTATCTATTGTGTTGTTAATGGACATTTGGGTTGTTTACTTTTTTTGACTATTAGAAATAAATGTGTAAAGAATATTTTTTTATTACTCTTTTGGTAGATACATTTTTATTTCTTTTGGGTAAACACTTAAGAGTAGACTTGCTGTTTGATGAAGTAGACATATGATTAATTTATAAGAAACCACCAAACAAGCTTCCAAAGTGGCTATGCCATTTATACTCCCACCAGTTGTTGTTGTTGTTGTTAGTTAGGTGACTTTGAGTCATCTCCAACTTATAGTAACCTTATGCAAAGCAGAATGAAGCACTGCGTGGTCCTGTGTCAACCTCAAGATCCTTGCTATACCTGAGCCTATCGTTACAGCCAGTGGGTCTATCCATCTCATTGAGGGCCTTCCCCTTCATTGTTGACCCTCCACTTTACCAAGCACGATACCTTTCTCCAGGGAATGGTTCCTCCTCACAACATGACCAAAGCAGATAAGATGAAGTCTGGCCATTCCTGCTTCCAAGGAGTATTCCGGCTGCACTTTTTCTAGGACAGATCTGTTAGTCCTTTTAGCAGTTCAGGGTAATCTTAGCATTGTTCTCCAACATCACAACTCAAAAGCATCAACTCTTCTTAGGTCTTCCTTATTCCTTGTCCAACTCTCACATGCACAGTAGGCAACTGAAAATACCATGGCTTGGGTTAGGCACAGCATAGTCTTCAAGGAGACGTCTTTGCTCTTCATCACTTGAAAGAGATCTTTTGCAGTAGATTTGTCCAATGCAATACATCATCTGATGTCTTGACTTCTGGTTCCATTGGTGTTGATTGTAGATCCAAGTAATATGAAATCTTTGACAAATTAAATCTCTTCTCCATCCACTGTGAAGCTATTTATTGGCCAAGTTGTGAGGATTTTTTTTTTTTTTTTTTATATTGAGGTGTAATCCATACTGCAGACTGCAATCTTTAATCTTCACCATCAAGTGCCTCAAGTCATCCTCACTTTCAGCAAGCAAAGTTGTATCTCGCAGGTTGTAAATGAGTCTTCCTTCCATCCTGATGCCATGTGCTTCTTCATATAATCCAGCTTCTCAGATTATTTGCTCAGCACACAAATTGAATAAGTATGGTGAGAGGATACAACCCTGACACATTCCCTTCCTGATTTTAAACCATGCAGTATCCCTTTGTTCTGTTTGAATGTCAGCCTCCTGATCTATGTATAGGTACTTCATGAGTACAATCAAGTGTTCTGGAATTCCCATTTTTCTCAATGCTATCCATAATTTGTTATGATCCACACAATTAAATTCTTTTGCATAGTCAGTAAAACATAAGTAAACATCTTTCTGGTATTCTTCACTTTCAGCTAAGATCCATCTGACATCAGCAATGATATTCCTCATTCCACATCCTCTTCTGAATCCAACTCGCATTTCTGGACAGTCTCTGTCAATATACTGCTACAACCATGTTTGAATTATCTTCAGTACGATTTTACTTGCATGTGATATTAATGACATTGTTTGATAATTTTCCCATTCTGTGGGTTCACCTTTCTTTGGAATGGGTATAATTAGGGTTCTCTTCTAGTCAGTTGGCCATGTAGCTGTCTTCCATATCTCTTGGCATAGCTCAGTGAGCACCTGCAGCACAGTATCCATTTATTGAAACATGTTAATGGGTATTCTGCCAATTCCTGGAGCCTTGTTCTTTGCCAATTCTTTCAGTGCATCCTCAACTTCTTCCTTTGATACCATTGGTTCTTGATCATATGCCACCTCATGAAATGGATGAACATCAACCAATTCTTTTTGGTACAGTGACTGTGTATTTCTTCCATCTTCTTTTGATGCTTCCTGCATCATTCAGTATTTTGCATAGAATCATTCAACTTTACAATGCAAGACTTGAATTTTTCCTTTAGTTCTTTCAGCTTGAGCAATGTCGAGCACTTCTTCCCCTTTGATTTTCTAATTCCAGGTCTTTGCACATGTCATTATAATAATTGACATCTTCTCGGGCTGCTCTTTGGAATCTGTTTAGCTCTTTTATCTTGTCATTTCTTCCATTTGCTTTATCTACTCTCTTCTCAAGGGCAAGTTTCAGAGTCTCATCTGACATCCATTTTGTCCTGTTCTTCCTTTGTTGTCTTTTTAATGACCTCTTGCTTTCTTCATGAATGATATTCTTGATGTCATCCCATAATTCCTCTGGTTTTTCGTCACTGCTGTTCAATGCATCAAATCTATTGTTTAGATGGTCTCTAAATTCAGGAGGGATATAATCAAGGTCATATTTTGGCTCTTGTGGACTTGTTTTAGTTGTCTTCAACTTCAAGTTGAACTTTCATATGAGCAGTTGATGGTCTGTTTCACAGTCAGCTCCTGGCCTTGTTTTGGCTGAAGATACTGTTTTTACATCACTTCTTGTAACAGATGTAGTCAACCTGATTCCTGTGTATTCTGTCTGGTGAAATCCACATGTATAGATGCCATTTATGTTGTTGAAAAAAGGTATTTGCAATGACTAAGTCGTTGGTCTTGCAAAATTCTATCATGCTATCTCTGGCATTATTTCTATTACCAACGCTGTATTTTCCAACTACTGATGACTCTTCTTTGTTTCTAACTTTTGCATTCCAGTCACCAGTGATAATCAGCACATCTTGATTGAATGTTCAATCAGTTTCAGACTGCAGAAGTTGGTAGAAATCTTCAATTTCCTTATCTTTGGCTTTGGTGGTTGGTGCGTAAATTTGAATAATAATAATATTAAGTGGTCTTTCTTGTAGACATATGGATATTATCCTATCACTGACAACATTGTACTTCAGGACAGATCCTGAAACAGTCTTTGTGACCATGAATGGCATAACATTCCTTTTTAATTTATCATTACAGGCATAGGAGATCATAAGGTTGTTTGATTCAAAATGGCCCAAACTGGTCCATTTCAGCTCACTAATGCCTAGGATATCAATCTTTATGTGTTCAATTTCATTTTTAACAACTTCCAATTTTCCTAGATTCGTACTTCTTACATTCCATGTTCCGATTATTAATGTGACTTGATGGGCTCATTTTCTGGCACTGTATGAGACAGTGCTTCAGGGCTATTGCTAAAGTTTTCCAGTAATATATCAGACAGCATTTCACTGCTATTCATGTTTGTCACTGGCCAATTCTTTGAGCAGTAGATGGCCTCTTCCTTCTTCTGAGTCTATCCTGGTCTGGAAGCTCTGCTGAAACCTGTCCACCATGGGTAACCCTGCTGACATTTTGCAACACCAAAGTCATAGCCTCCAGCCTCATAGCACTTTGCAAGCCACCACAGGATGACAAACTGACAGACCACCTCCCTTAGTTGTTGTTAACAGTTCTACACATTTCCCTGACTATCCAATGCCTGGCCCTATATGAAACCTCCCTAGCAGCCCCAAGCCAAGCACCTGCCTACCTGCCTGGAGCCCAGCCCTAAATAAAGCAGGCCCAGCAGCCCTGAGCAGTGTACCCACAGTAATTTAGGAGAATTCTATTGCTCCACATTCTTGCCAACTGGTGGTGTCAGTTATTACAGTTTTATCCATTCTAAGAGATATGAAGTAGTATTTAGTATGGCCTTAATTTTAATTTCTCTGATGAATAATGATGTTAACCCCTTTTTAATTTGCTTATTGACCATTTATATATCTTCTTTTGTGAAGTATCTATTCAAGTCTTCTGTTCATTTAATTGTAATTAAAAAAATTAATAGTTAATAAGATACATTTATGTATTCCTAATACAAGTCCTTTGCAAGATACGTACATTGCATATATAGTTTAATTCTAGTCTGTGGCTTGCATTTTCTTTTACTATATAGTGCTTTGGGAGCTCTGGTAGCATAGTGCCTAAGACACTTGACTGCTAACCAGAATGCTGGCAGTTCAAACCCACTAGCCACTCCTTGGAAAGAAGATAGGGCAATCTACTTCTGTAGTGATATTGCCTTGGAAACCCAAGGAGGGGTTGCTATGACTCGGGCCTGACTCGATGGCACATAACGACAACAACATATAGTGCTTTGGATGCACAAAAGTTTTAAATTTCGATTATGTCCAACTTATTAATTTTTTTCTTTTATGTTTCATTATCTTTTAAATTTCAATACCTCAATTTACTAAATTCTTGTCAGGTACGAATTTCACTTTTATAAGAAATTCTGGCTAATCAAGTTTTTTGTTAGTTAAAATCTATATAATTCAGTATTTTATGAACTTATTTACTTTAATAAAATACTGAATTATATAGATTTTAACTAACAAAAAACTTGATTAGCCAGAATTTCTTATTCACTAACTGGGAAAAGAAGAAAATAACCTAAATCCATGTAAAGGCACTTCTGACTACAAGCACAGCAATAATTTTCCTGCAAATTTACAGAATAGAAGTGAAATTCCTACCTTTCAAGGAGAAAAACAAAACAAAACTCAAAAACCTCAAAGTCAGGCAGTAAGAATGCAAGCTGATACTATAACAGATGAAGAAATACTTAAAAAAAAACTCCATTGCCATTGAGACAATTCTGCCTCATAGTGACATTATAGGACAGAGTAGAACTGCCCCAGGGGTTTCCAAGGAGCTCTGGGGGCACAGATGCCTAAAACATTTGACTGCTAATCAGAAGCTTGACAGTTCAAACCCACGAGCTGCTCCATGGAATGAAAATTGGGCAATCTACTTCTCTAGAGATCTACTGCCTCAGAAACCTGATGGGGGTCATAATGTGTCAGAATTGACTTGTGATAGTAAGTTTGTTTTTTTAATCTTTATAGAAGCAGACTGCCACATCTTTCTGGTGGGTTCAAACTGCCAACTTTCTGGTTAGCAGCCAAGCTCTTATCCACTGCCCACTGGGACTCCTTCAGCAAAGGGTTAGGGTTTAGTATTGATTAGATTCAAAATACTGGCCCTAATAGTTACAAGCTGGACTATTCAAGCCCTATACAAGTGGATGATATAACCCATGGCCAGTACAAGATCATTAGTTCTCTAAACAAGGATATCAGGCTCTCTAAACAAATCTGGAAAATCTTTGTGAAATATAGGTTAGAAAATTCTACTTCCTGTAAGCTTGTGTCTGTTTGGGGCTCTGCCAGAGGTGGAGAACAATCTAGTATGAGGGGGGAAAAAAAGTAAAAGTATCTAAAATTTGAATAAGCAAAAATGTATAGAAATCTAAGCTAAGAAATTAAATAAAAACTAACCCTCTACTTGTGATGTCTCTGAATATTTGGTAAAAATAAATTCAGAACAATGTCTTGCAGGGGACACTTTCACAAATGAGAGCAAACAGAAATTCCCACCCCAACAACGACACGACAACCATAATGAAAGAAAGCAAAAACCTTATTATAGGTGATCTCACAACAACAATTTTCAAAATACATTAGGGAATATTCCAAGGGAAAAGAGTAAACTGAAATGCAAGTCTGAGTTATGTTTTTCCAAGATCAAAAACTTGGAACAATAGAAGGATGTGGAGAACCCAAACTTATGAGTAAGTTTGTTTAAAATGATAAAACATACTAAAATACATGAAACCTATATACATAAACCATAAAAAAACAGGATACTTAAAGAACTGACAAATTTAAAAAAAAAAAAACAAAAAACCCAGGAATGAAGAATTTTAAATAGCAGATTATCATAAATGAAGAGTCTATTAGTAAATTGAAAGAGAGATTTGGGGAAATCATCAGAAATTTAGCAAAAAAAGTGATTAAGAAATGGAAAACTTAAGAAATATTAAGCAACAAGTGGACTAGAATAAGAAAGCCTAAAATATGTCTAGGAGCTCTGGTAGCATAGTACCTAAGGCACTTGACTGCTAACCAGAAGGCTGGCAGTTCAAACCCACCAGCTACTCCTCGGAAGGAAGATGGGGCAATCTACTTCCATAGTGATACCGCCTCGGAAACCCAAGGAGGGGTCGCTGTAAGTCGGGTCTGACTCCAAGGCACATAAAAACAACAACAAAATATGTCTAATAGGCTTTCCATAGTTTCCAAATTGGTAGATGGGAAAGAAGGAAATAAAGGGAATACTTGGCTGCTCACCAGAAGGCTGGCAGTTCAAACCCACCAGCCACTCCTCGGAAGGAAGGTTGGGCAATCCTACTTCCATAGTGATACTGCCTCGGAAACCCAAGGAGGGGTCGCTATGAGTCTGGGCCGACTCGACGGCAAACAACAACAACAACAACAAGGGGAGATGCAATATTCAAAGAGATAATATAGTAAAATGTTTTCATGAAAAACAATTTCATAAGTTCTTAGATGTCAAGAGACCCAGATTAAAGAAGCACATCAAGTCTAAAGCAAAATATTTAAAGATCATTGCATGGATCACTGGAAATCTAAAAAACTCCTAAGACAACATAAAATTGTAAGAAAAGAATGAAAACATATTTTTCCTACAAAAACCAAAACAAAACAAGAACAACAAATCTGCAAAAGTTGCCACTGTAAAATTAATAGCCAGAAAACAGAAGAACAAAATACTTAAAATGTAGAGAGAAAATAAATTAGCCCAGATTTTTTTACCCAGCCAAGCTGTCATTTAGAAGAGAGGTAAAAAATGAAGACATATCAACCAAAAAGGAAAACAATTTATCACTTACTCATTCTCGCTGAAATAAGTATTCAAAAATTATATGCCTGTAAGAAGAAAAAAGAATTGAGAAGACAGGAGCTTGGTATTGCTGTTGGTTAAATTTAAGTCAGTTATACTTGTTAACAGGAATTCTGTTCTATTCAACATTGTACTGGAAGTCCTAGCCAGGGCCATAAGGCAAGAAAGGGAAATCAAAGACATCCAAATTGGTAAGGAAGAAGTCAAACTA
>NW_006921621.1:4854945-4873854 GCF_000298275.1 Orycteropus afer afer
AAAAAAAAAAAAAAAAACCCACACAAATAAAATAGAAAATGTGGATTCAAAGGCATCAATAATCATAAAGTCAAAAGATGAAACACATTTTTAGAAACAGATTCTCAGATAAATAAAAATCCCCCAGTTTTTAAAAATAAGTTTCTAAAATATGAAAATAGCATTGTATATGACTTGTGGTTACCCATATTAAAGGAGCTCTGGTGGTGTAGTGGATAAGGCATTTAATTGCTAACCAGAATGCTAGCAGTTCAAACCCACCAGCCACTTTGTGGAAGGAAGATGGGGCAATCTACTTCCATAAAGATTTATAGCCTTGGAAACCCAATGGGGATTGGTTTGAGTCAGAATCATCTCCATAGCAGTGAATTTTTTTTTTTTTTTTTTTTTAATGTATATATTAAGAGGAGGAGCTCTGGTAGCATAATGCCTAAGCCATTTGACTGCTAACCATAAGGCTAGCAGTTCAAACCCACCAGCCACTCCTCGGAAGGAAGATTGAGCAACATACTTCCATAGTGATACCTCCTCAGAAACCCAATGAGGGGTGGCTATGAGTCAGACTTGACTCAATGGCAGTGAGTTTTATTATTATTTTATTATTAAGAGGAGCCCTGCTGGTGTAGTGGTTAAGTGCAAGGCTGATAATCCAAAGTTCGGAGGTTTGAACCCATGAGCCACTCTTCGGGAGAAAGATGTGGTAGTCTGCTTCTGTAAAGATTTACAGCCTTGGAAACCCTACAGACAGTTTTACTTTGTCCTAAAGGATAGCTAGGAGTTGGAATAGATTTGAAGGCAATGGGTTTGGGTTTTGTATGTATATTTGTTAAGGTGTCCTGGTGCTGCTCCCATAAACATCCCAGCCTAGGAAACTGTATGGAGAAGTTTTACTTTGGGTCTAATCCTAGGGTCGATAGGAGTGGAATCTTCTCAATTGCACCTAAGATTAACATGAATATGTTAGGTATAGAGACATTGTTTGAAGGGAAGCACAATCATTAATTATGTCTGAGGAGAGAGCTGCTGCTTCAATTAACCATGTAATGTTTTATTTCCTGAAAAAAACCTTAAACAAAATATGGCAAAATATGAAAGCTTTAAAATCCAGATGGTTAGGTATATGGGTATCTCTTGTATATTTGAAATAGTTCAAGATAAAAATACAAGTGCCTCACAAGAATACAATTTCTTTTAAAAAATTTTATTCAATATAAGCTAGTTTTTCGGTGGTGGTCCATGTTTAGTAAGCTCTAAGCCAAATGTTTAATGCCTCCCAAGTCTACAATTCCTGCATGTTGTTGTTGTCAGGTACTGAAGAGTTGATTTAAACGCATAATGACTCTATGTACAACAGAATGAAACACTGCCCTGTTCAGTGTAATCCTCATCATCTTTGATATGCCTGAGTCCATTGATGCAGCTGCTGTGTCAATCCATCTCACTTGAGTGTCTTCCTCTTTTCCTCTGATGCTGTACTTTACCAAGCACGATATCCTTCTCCAGGGATTAATCCCTTCTGACCACATGACCAAAGCAGAAGAGACGATGTCTGGCTATTCTTGTTTCTAAGAAGCATTCTGGCTGTATGGTTTGCTCATTCTTCTGGCAGCCTGTGGTATTTTCAGTATTCTTTGCCAATGCTGTAATTCAAAGGCATTGATTCTTCTTTGATCTTCCTTTTTTATTGTTCAGCTTTCACATGCATATGAGGCAACTGAAAATACCTTGCCTTGGGTTAGGCTCAACTTAGTCTTCAAAGTGACATCTGTGCTCTTCAACACTTTAAGGAGGTTTTTGCAGCAGATTTGCCCAGCGCAATACGATGTCTGACTTCTTGACTGCTGCTTCCATGAGTGTTGATTGTGGATCCAAGTAAAATGAAATAATTGACAGCTTCAATCTTTTCTTTATTTATCATGATGTTGCTTATTGGTCCAATTGTGAAGATTCTTGTTGTCTTCATATTGAGGTGTAATTCATACTGAAGACTGTAGTCTTTGATCTTCATCAGTATGTTCTTCAAGTCACCTCCACTTTCAGCAAGCAAGGTTGTGTCATCTGCATATTGCCAATTGTTAATGAGCTTTCCTCCAATCCTGATGCCAGGTTTTTCCTCATATAGCCCAGCTTCCCACATTATTTGCTCAGCATACTAATTGAATTACTGTGGTGAAAGGATACAACCCTGGTGCACACCCTTCCTGTTTTTAAACCACAGTGTTTAAAATGTTTCCTTCTATTTGAATGACAACCTCTTGGTTTATGTACGTGTTCCTCATGAATACAATTATGTTTTCTGGAATTCCTATTATTTTCAATGTTATCCATAATTTATTATGCTCCACACAGTCAAATGCCTTTGCATACTTAATAAAACACAGGTAAACATCTGTCTGATATTCTTTGCTTTCAGCTAAGATCCATCTGACATCAGCAATGATATCCTTCATCTAACTCATTTTTCTGAATCCAGCTTGCATTTCTGGAAGTTCTCTTTCAATATACTTCTGCAACCAATTTTGAATTACCTTTAGCAAAATTTTACTTGTGTGTGATTGTTTTGGTTACCTAGTGCTGCCCTAACAGAAGGTACCACAAATGGGTGATTTTGACAAGCAAGAGTTTATTCTCTTACAGCGTTGGAGGCTAGAAGTCTGAGTTAAAAGTGCCAGGCTATTGGGGCTGGGTGAAAGCCCCTTGATCTTGTGCTTCAACTCTGCCTCTTGCTCCCAGGCCACTGAAGCTGGTAGTTTTCTTCACTCAGGCAGCTGCTGGCTGCTGAGGCTGACAAACCTAAGGTCAACAAGTGAAAAGCACAGTCCCAGTATTACCAAACCAGATGGGAGGCCATTGATTCAAGTCTGACAAGAGTCCCATGATTGACAGAGCATAACAGGCTAGTGAATGAAGATTCAGCACTTGCAGGGTCCAAGTGTGCCAAAAAACTAGAGACCTTCCTCAAAGTTGCTTCTTATGTACTGGAAGCAGACCATGTCCCTGAAGCAGCTATTCAGCTGCTCCAATAGATTCCACCATGGTCGGAATCTCACCATGGGGAATAATTACATCGAGCTGCCCAGCCCCTCAAAACCAGGCCTAGCCAAGTTGACACACAACTTAACTACCACAGTGACAGTATTCAATTGTTGTTGTTGTTGTTATTATGTGCCGTAGAGTCGGACTCAACTCATAGTGACCCCTCCTTGGGTTTTTGAGGTGGTATCACTACAGAAGTAGATTGCCCAACCTTCCTTCCAAGGAGTGGCTGGTGGGTTTGAACTGCCAGCCTTCTGTTTAGCAGTCAAATGCCTTAGGCATTATGCTACCAGAGCTCCTATATTGTTCAATAATTTCCACATTCTCTTGGATCATCTTTGAAATGGGCACAAATATGGATCTTTTCCAGTTGGTTGGCAAGGTAGCTGTCTTCTAAATTTCCTGGAATAGATGAGTAAGCATCTCCAGAGCTGCATCCGTTTGTTGAAACATCTCAGTGGGTATTCTGTCAATTCCTGGAGCCTTGTTTTTTGCCAATTCCTTCAGTGCAGCTTTGACTTTTTCCTTAAATACCATTGGTTCTTGATCACATGCTATCTCCTGAAATGAATGAATTTTGACTAATTCTTTTTGGTATAGTGACTTTGTATTCCTTCCATCTTCTTTTGATGCTTCCTGCATTGCTCAATATTTTGCCCATAGAATCCTTCAATTTTGCATTTTGAGGCTTGAATTTTTTCTTCAGTTCATTAAGCTTGAGAAATGCTGAGAGTTTCTTCCCTTTTGTTTTTTTTCTAATTCCAGGTTTTTACTTATTTCTTTATAATAGTTTACTTTGTCTTCTCCAGCCACACTTTGAAATCTTCTGTTCAGCTCTTTCATTTCAACATTCCTTGCTTTCTCTTTAACTACTCTGTTCAAGAGCAAATATCAGACTATCATCTGACATTCATTTTGGCCTTTTCTTCTTTTTCTATCTTTTTAATGATCTTTTGCTTTCTTCATGTATGATGTTCTTGCTGTCATCCCACAGCTCATCTGGCCTTTGGTCATTGATATTCAATGCATCAAATCTATTCTATCAAATCTTGAATCCTGCATGTCTAGGAACATCCTCTAGTAAAAGATGTAAATTGTCGCTATTTACATTTTTAGGATGATGATCCTGAAAAATCCTCAGTCATTACAGACATAATCTATTATGTCTAGTCAGTCCTTAATGCAATGGAAAACTGAACTAATGTATTTAAAACATTTTTTTGACAAGTGTTGAAATAAACTTTTTTTTTTATAATATAATTGACAATTAAATAGAAATCACATTATGGACCGACATGCAATCTTTGAAAATTCAAGTCTCTTGAGAGTTTTCTGTAAATATAAATGGATTAGATGTACATAGACTTCTTCTTCATCCAATGTATTCAGTTTCAACATCAAAAATTCCTATAAAATTCATATTAAGATAAATATACAGAAGAGAGTATATTCTTTAAGTCCAGTTGTTACTTTTCTATTTCTTTTAAGGCTAAGGTATTTTCAGTATAATAGTGATTTAACAGTGTATTTTTAATGATAGTATGGTTTATTTATTAAGCACCTACAATATTTTTTAAAAAAAGACATGCATAATCAAATCATTAAAACACTCTTATGTGATGTGTCAAACAATTATCAATGTTGTACAATTAAAATTGTTTGTAGCTAATATTTGTCAGACCCTGGCCACCACGCTATACCTTTGCACAGAAAACCTTGAAAAAAAATTTCTACTGATTTTCTTCATGAAACAATTTATTCCAACAAGCAGTCCAATATTTGAATGTGTTTTCACACAATTAATTGTTCTTAGATTTTGGGGGCTATTTGAGCAATCATCTGTCAATTGGGCTTTGATATTTTCCCACATGCATCATACATCACATGTCATATAAGAGTGAGGAATGACTTAAAATTTCTCCTAGTGCTATACATTTGGTCAGTCAGCCCTGCCACCTTTGTATTTTCTGTGAGTCTTCTCTAAGAATATCAGGCTCTGGAAAATCTGACTCATGAAAACCCAAATTTTCTTAAAGACAAAATAACAATAAAAAAGAATCCCAATTTAATAACCAGTAAAAATTCTGTCACAATATTTTCTTTCTACTACAGATATTTTTAAAAAAATAAATTCAAATAAAGAGTAGGCTGCTTAGTGAGTATGTGAGGTTAAGTGGTGAGAGAGAGAAAGAGAAAGACAGAGAGAACGAGAGAGTGAGTGAGTATCCTAGGTAAGTGCTGTGAGTATAATTTGAATATACGTTCAGTTTTTTTTCATTTCTTAATCCTTTCACTTGCTTTTGTCATCTACTTATTTATGTAAGAAGGTGTCTATGATGGCCTAAGGGCAAGAGGAGTAGTTTAGATATGAAATGTAGAAGAAAATATGGGATAGGAAAATAGATCTGTGAAGAGATTAGGTAGGAATGTAAAGTAAAGTTATGAAAAAGAAGAAGATAATGAAAGAAAAATTGAAAAGTAAACTAAGAAGAGTTGATTGAGAAAGTTGATAAAATGGGTGTGTAACTGCCTTATTTCTAATCAAGAAATAGGTGCCTCTTTTTCCTCTTGTCAGAGATGCTTCATAGTGTTTCTCTATCCTTCAAGAAGACCTTCTACTGCACGGTCTCCTATTTAGAAGGCTATTCTTAGTACTTTTTGAACTGGTAATCAGCTTACATGTTGGTTAAGGTAATTCTAGCTGCTGTAAAAGATAAAAACCCCAATATTGGGGGTCTTAGCATTTTTTTCTCATGTGAAATCCAAAAATGGTGCTCATCATTAATGGACAGATTGTTTGCAAGCAGCAGTTAGGTACTTAGTTGGGTGCTTTATTTTACACTCCTTCCATCTGTTAGTTTTGCCATTTTCAATACCTGGCTTTTGAGACCACTGTGCTAATCTGTATCAAGTCAGGGAATGTAGGATGGAAGATCATACATGGGAAGATTTATGTCAAGGCTTGGAAGTGTATACATTATTCCACTTTGGCCACATCTAACGGCAAGGAAACCTAGGATAAATGGTCCTACTCTGTACTTTGGAAGAATAAAAACTGATTTATGGAAGAATCTGCCAAATTCAGGCAAATTCTTCACTGATAACTGATAGGATATCTGATATCTGATGTTATATACCTCACTGATTTATGATATTCTACTATTGATAGGCGAACTCTGGTAGCATAGTGCCTAAGGCACTTAACTGCTAACCAGAGGGCTGGCAGTTCAAACTCACCAGCCACTTCTTGGAAGGAAAGTTGGGCAATCTACTTCCGTAGTGATACTGCCTCAGAAACCCAAGGAGGGGTCGCTATGAGTAGGGTCTGACTTGACACATAACAAAAACAACAACACTTGATACATATTTCTGTAGTTTTTTTTCCTGATGCCATATAAATATCTGAATAAGAATTTGGCACATTTAATGGATATTATCCCTTAGTGTATGCCTTGATTTTCAAACTGCATATAAAAACCTCTCAGCAGGTTTTCAAATCAAGTTATGACGTGCACTTAACAATGATGAAAAAGAACAGAACAGAGTAAAAATGTCCTAGGGCATTACATAAAGTACAGGTAAATACTGTTTTGTATAACATCAGCATTACTATGCATTTCAAAAGGAGCTCTGGTAGCGTAGTGCCTAAGGCACTTGACTGCTAATCAGAAGGCTGGAGGTTCAAATCCACCAGCCACTCCTTGGAAAGAAGGTTGGGCCATCTACATCTGTAGTGATACTGCCTTGGAAACCCAAGGAGGGGTCACTATGAGTCGATCCGACTAAACAGCACATAACAACAACATACATTTCAAACATACATTACTGAGTCTTATGTAATATGTATTTCCCTCTGTGAGTTGCAAAAAAAAAAAAAATGTACAACACTAGTGTAGCTAGTTTACTATACCTTTCACAGAAAGACAGTACTTAAGGTAGACTTAGGACAGAAAATAAATCTATTATCCTATTTCACAGCTGTTACTCAGGGCTGTCCAGAGTGAGTGACAGGATTCTACTTCAAGTTCCAATGATGTTGTTGTTATGTGCTGTTGAGTTGGACCTGACTCATAGTAACCCCTCCTTGGGTTTCTGAGGCCATGTCACTATGGAAGTAGATTGCCCAACATTCTTTCTGAGGAGTGGCTGGTGAGTTTGAACCACCAGCCCTCTGGTTAGCGGTCAAGTGCCTTAGGCACCACACTACCAGAGCTCCAATATAATCTCAATTTTCTTGTTCCTGTAGATTACATTGGTGATATGGGATTCATAAAATATCCTATGTGATTATCATTTTTCTACACTAGGCGAATGGATGAGTCAGTAGCAGAATTATAAACTTAACTCTCAATCTGTTTGCCTTCTGTCAGTTTTGGATAGATAATTTTTTTTTTTTAAATTGCTGTTTCAAGAAGTATCAATATACATGCATAGTATTAGTGCTTCATCTAAAGTTCTTTATATAAACAGGTGGTTTTGGACATTGCCTGTAGCAATAGCCTTTGATCATTTAGGGGCTACTGATGTACCCTAGGCAGCTCCAGTTATACAGTCACAGTCATTTAAATACACACCTTTATACTGCATCTTTAATCTTTTTGCACTTATAACAGACTCACAGTATGAATATTTGAAAAGATTTTTTCCCAATGGTTATACTTCAACTTTTCCTTTCTAGTGATATAAGTAGTAGCTTTTTCCTATGTGAATATCATTGAAATAGTACAGGGATATTTGATAAACACTATTACAGACAAGCCTAGTGTAATTATTTGAGATGGTTTCTACTAGAAGATGAATCCAACTAATTGTCTTTAATTTGGATCTAATTTTTGATCCAAATCTGGAATTTCTTAGATATCCCAGAATGATAAAATAACTATTTCACTCCATGTGTGTTTTGGGATGAAGAAAATAACACTTACAAAGTACCTAAGGAGGAGAAGAACACAAAATCAACAGCTGGCCAGTTAGTGTCCAAGCTTTCATATTAAGGCTCATCTATTTCCAAACTAGATTCAACAGTAGTTCTCTTTGTATCAGGAACTGACATTTTTCTCCTGAATCATGGAGTTAGAAATGAAGTGTGGCACAATAATTTTTTATTACCTGGTGACACATTATATTGCAAGCACACAGCTGGCTGTGACCAGGAATGCAGGATGAGTTCAGTAAGAAACTTCCAATACAGTGACTGCATGATTTAGGATAAAAGTGTGTCGTTTCTGGATGCAAAGAGAACTGCTATTGAATCCTGGTGATTGTATGCAAATTATTTAAATTTTCTGTGCTGTGGTTTTCTCACGTGAAAAATCACAATCATAATGCTTTATCAGTTGGAAATGTTTTACAAATTTTTTGGCCTGCCTTATAGAAAACACAGAGGTGTGGCAGCTTCTGAAGGACTGTTAGACTTAGGATCATTGTGACATCAAGTTTCCAGCTTGGTTTCCCTGGATTTCTCACACTTTCGCTTTCATCTACTTGTTGCTACTTTGCAAGTTATTGTCATGGGAGCAAAAGTAAGTGGAAAATTTTCACACCACACGATTACATTAAACCAAACAGAGACAGAAGGGTCTTCTCATCTTCCCCCTTTTCTTTATAGCTCCCATGGAAGAGAAAGGAAATTTGTTCCCTAGAAATTTCCTCTAACATCTTTTTTTTTTTTTGCCACGGATTTGATTACATACCATTTCTGAAACAATCATTGTGGCCAGATTATTCAGATAAACTGGTAGGTCTAAGGCTTTTAGGATCCAGCCCTGAAATGAAGGATCAGCCTATCCTACAAATAACTTATGTTGGAGATGGTTCTACAAAATAAATGCAGATTTTGTTTAGGGGGAAAATATGCTAGGAGGAAAACAGCTACTGGAAACCACTGGACCACATCCACATACATGCTTCTTCCTGTAAAGCTATGCTGAGGATTAAATAAAATGTTTGAAACTCTGGGTGGTGCAAATGATTTACCAGCTCAACTGCTAACAGAAAGTTTAGAGGTTCAAACCCAGAGGCACATTGGATAAAAGAATTGTGTGCATTCTAAGAGATTATTATTTACTTCAGCTGATTTTGTTTGTGAGATAAAAGTATGCAAAAGAAAGAATAGTAAAATGATATTGTTTGAGACAGTGCTACTTGTCTCCACTTCTCCAATGGCTATTTATCCCTTCTTCTTTAATCTTCAAATCTCATTTTCCAGCCAGGGCACTTTGGTGCCCAAGCTAAAGACTAGACTTCCTAGCTTTCTTATAGCTAGACACAATCAAATAACCAAGAGAGCTCATTTTTCACTTGTGCTGTCATGTAACACAGATGTGATGGCTGGAGTTCTGGTAATCATTGTGAACCATGGGGTAGGTTTGGTGGCATTATATGGAAACAAAGAAATTTTGATCTTATTATGATTATGGAGCCACTGTACCAATTCTGGATGGCCTATCTTGAGAATTCTTTTGTGGGAGAAAGGAAGGCTTCTACCTTGCTTATTGTTGTTAGGTGCTGTTGAGTTGGCTCTGACTCGTAGCAACTCTATGTACAACAGAATGAATCCCTGCCTGGTCCTGTGCCATGTCAGCAAAATATTTGGTGTGTTTCACCCCATCACCACAGCCACTATATCAATCTATCATGTCGAGGGCCTTCCCCTTTTTCGCTGACCCTCTACTTTACCAAGTATGATATCCTTCTCCAGGAACCGGTCCCTTCTGACAACATGACCAAAGTAGGTGAAATTAAGTCAGGCCATTTCCACTTCTAAGGAGCATTCTGCCTGTACTTCTTCCAAGACTGCTTTGTTCATTTTTCTAGTTCACCACTCATCTGTCAGTTTGTTGTACTGTGGTGGGTTGTGTGTTACCATGATGCTGGGAGCTATGACACCAGTATTTGAAATACTAGTAGGGTCATCCATGGTGGAAAGATTTCAGCAGAACTTTCAGACTAAGACAGACTGGGGAGAAGGAAGGAGCCATACACTTCTGAAAAAATTGGACACTGAAAACCTTTGAATAGCTCTACCTTGTTTAAGCCAGTGTTATTTTGGACTTTTTCATATCTAATTCAAGTATATTTAAGTTCAATGGGATAGTGAGGTGATTTTAAATACCGTAGGAAGATGTACCTTATAGAGCTACAAAAAAGAAGATAAATGGAAAAGTTAGGAAAACTAGTAATTTAAGTGGCCAAGAAAGTAGGGCAATTTTATCAGTGTCACACATTAAAATAATAATGTTGTCAATGTTTATCCTTAAAAATTGCTATACAACATCTGCATTTTGTGAACATACCATGTTATGATCTAGGCTTAGCGAATCAGTTCATTCACCTGGGACCTTAAATCAGAAATGAGTGATGCACATTAGTAAGGCAAGTGGAAACTGCTTCCTGTGTGGGACAGTGGAAAGTGGTGTCACCCTCATCCAATGCCAATAATGTGGAAAAAGTTAGATGTGGGATCCAAAAGTTAGTGGTGGCAATAATAGTGTTCTACATTGCATACATTTCATGGTTAGATTTTAGCTGTAGTTCTGGGATTGCTGCGGCTTCTTGATTCCTTCTCTTCTCCAATCTTCCTAGTGATTAGATTCTGTGAATTCCTTAGCATCTTTTTATAAAATTCTTTTATTTGCTTATATCAGCCAACATCATTTCTGTCAGTTCTATGATGATGCCCATTTGATACACATGTTCTAATAATCATGCAATATGTAGTAATGCAAAAGAGAGCTTTGGTTTTAAAAAGAAATTGTAACCTGTCTTTTTCTGAATTGATTTTAAATAATATTCATATGTTCTCTAGGGGTGAGAAGTCTTAGGAGCCTCTTTGATTAGTCTTTTTGCCTTTCTAAATTCATGCTTCAAAACCAATTCATTTAAACTTGAAAACTATGAATTTGGATTGAATTAATAAACCTGTATGTTTCAAATGGATTTTGAATTTACCAAGAGCAAAACTCTTTAAATCTGCACTTGAAAAATAACTTATTTAAACATGTTAGAAATGTGACTTTATAAAATGTGTATTAAAGTAGCATAGAATGAAAAGATCATAGTTTCTCTATTCAATGAGTCCATCTTTCAAAATTGTCCATGTGTCAAGGAAATTTCAGTCTACTACTGGCTCATTACATTACCATTGAGTTGATGCTGACATTGACTGTTCAGAATGGGTGTTCAAGACTGTAATCTTTATGGTAGCAGACTGCCTCTTCTTTCTCTCATGGAGTGGCTGGTGCATTTGAACTGCCAACTTTTCTGTTGGCAGCCAAGAACTTAATTGCTGCTCCATCAGGTCTACTTTGCTGGCTCATACTACTAATCAAAGAGGCTCCACAAGCAAAGCTGTATCGTCTGCATATCTTAGGTTGTTAACGATTCTTCCTCCGATCCTGATGCCACGTTTTTCTTCATATAGTCCAGTTTCTCGGATTATTTGCTCAGCATATATATTGAATAAGTGTGGGCAAAGGATACAACCCTGACACACTCCCTTCCTGATTTTAAACCATGTAGTGTCCCCTTGTTCCGTTCGAATGACAGTCTCCTGATCAAGGTACAGGTTCCTCATGAGTACAAACAAGTGTTCAGGAATTCCCATTCTTCTCAATGTTATCCATAATTTGTCATGATCCACACAATCAAATGCCTTTGCATAGTCAATAAAACATAAGTAAACATCTTTCTGGTATTCTTTGCCTTGAGCCAAGATCCATCTGAAAACAGCTATGATATCCCTTGTTCCATGTCCTCTTCTGAATCCAGCTTACACCTCTGGAAGTTCCCTGTCAATATACTGCTGCAACCATTTTTGAATTATCTTCAGTAAGGTCTTACTTGTGTGTGATATTAATGATATTGTTCTATAATTTCCACATTCTGTGGGATCACCTTTCTTTTGAATGGGTACAAATATGGATCTCTTCCAGTCAGTTGGCCAGGTAGTGTCTTCCAAATCTCTTGGCATAACTGCGTGAGTGCCTCCAATGGGGCATCCGTTTGTTGAAATATCTCAATGGGTATTCCGTCAATTCCTGGAGCCTTGTTCTTCGCCAGTTCTTTCGTTGCAGCTTTGACTTCCTCCTTCAGTACCATTGGTTCTAGATCATATACCACTTCCTGAAATGGATGAAGATCAACCAGTTCTTTTTGGTACAGTGATTCTGTGTATTCCTGACATCTTCTCTTCATGTTTCCTGCATCATTCAATATTTTGCCCATAGTATCTCTCAATACTGCAACTCGAGCCTTAAATTTTTTCTTCAATTCTTTCAGCTTGTGAAATGCTGAGCATGTTCTTCCCTTTCGGTTTTCAGACTCCAGGTCTTTGCACATTTCATTATAGTAATTGGTTTTGTCTGCTCGAGCTGCTCTTTGAAATGTTTGGTTCAATTCTTTTATCTTGTCATTTCTTCCATTTGCTTTAGCTACTCTCTGCTCAAGGGCAAGTTTCAGAGTCTCTTCTGTCATCCGCTTTGGTCTTCTCTTCTTTTCTCATCTTTTTAGTGATGTCTTGCTTTCTTCATGGATAATGTTCTTGATATCCTCCCACAATTCTGGTTTTTGGTCGTTGGTGTTCAATGCATCAAATCTATTCCTTAGGTGATCTCTAAATTCAGGAGGGATATATTCAAGATCATACTTTGGCTCTCTTGGACTTGTTTTAATTGTCTTTAACTTCAAGTTGAATTTGCATATGGAGCAGTTGATGGTCTGTTCCACAATCAGCTCCTGGCCTGGTTTTGGCTGAAGATATTGAGCTTTTCCACCACCTCTTGCCACAGATGTAGTCAATCTGATTTCTGTGTGTTCCATCTGGTGAAGTCTATGTGTAGAGCTGCTGTTTGTGTTGTTGAAAAAAGGTGTTTGCAATGAACAAGTCATTGGTCTTGCAAAATTTCACCATGCGAGTTCCAGCATTATTTCTGTCACCAAGGCCAAATTTTTCAATTATCGGTGATTCTTCTTTGTTTCCAACTTTTGCATTCCAGTCACCAGTGATAATTAACACATCCTGATTTCATGTTCAGTCAATTTCAGACTGCAGAAGTTGATAAAATTCTTCAAGTTCCTCATCTTTGGCTTTAGTGGTTGGTGCATAAATTTGAATAATAGTCATATTAACAGGTCTTCCTTATTGGTGTATGGATATTATCCTATGGCTGACAGCACTGTACTTCAGGACAGATCTTGAAACATCCTTTGTGATGATGAATGCTATGCCATTCCTTTTCAAACTGTCATTCCCGGCATAGTAGATCATATGGTTGTCTGATTCAGTGTGGCCAAAACCAGTCCATTTCAGTTCACTAATGCTGAGGATATCAATCTTTATGCGTTCCATTTCACTTTTGACAACTTCCAATTTTCCTAGATTCATACTTTGTACATTCCATGTCCTGATAATTAGTGGATGTCTGCAGCTGTTTCTCTTCAATTTGAGTGGTGCCACATCAGCAAATGGAGGTCTTGAAAGCTTTACCTTATCCATATGAGTAAGGCTGGGTTTACTCAGATGATGTAGCTCTTTCCCAGTCCTATTTTGAGAGCTTTCTAACCTAATCGGACTATTCATAAAGTTGCGTGGTAATGTATCAAACAATGTTTCTTTGCTATTCATAAGGTTTTCTCTGGTCAATTATTTGAGAAGTGGATGGCCTCTTCCTTCTTCCTAGTCTGTCTCAGTCTGTAAGCTGGGCTGATACCTGTGCACCATGTACATCCTGCTGGGTTTGAAACATCAGTGGCTCAGCCTCAAAACTGACATCAACACATCACCATGGTAGGACAAATTGACAGACAGGTTTGTCTCCCTGTTGGAAACCTCTCATACCACTCTTACCTGAGTCCCTGCGGCTGACTCCTCCTCTGTCCAGATTCCTGGCTTTTAATCTCCTTTCTCCTGCTCTCCTGCCCTGCTGCTTTGAGCGTGCCTGGGTTACCTCTCCTCACCTGCATCCCTGTAGCTGCCTGCTCCTCTGTCCACGTTCCTGGCTTTTAATCCCCTTTCTCTCACTCTCCCACTCTGCTGCTTTGGGTGTGCTTGAGTTCCCTCTCCTCACCTGGATCCCTGCAGCTGACTGCTAGTAGGTCCCTAATAAACATTTATTAGTAATTGTGTTCAATAAGAGTGATAGGATCACTTTTACGAGATTCTATTTACGTATAATTCCTGCACCTTTGTTGTTGTTATTTGCCATCAAGTCAGACTCGACTCATAGCCACTTCTCCTTGGGTTTCCGAGGCAGTATCACTATGAAAGTAGATTGCTCAACCTTCCTTCTGAGGAGTGGCTGGTGGGGTTGAATCACCAGCCTTCTGGTTAGCAGTCAAGTGCCCTAGGCACCACACTATGAGAGCTCCTTCTTGTACTTTACAAAGATGGAAATAGCAATAGTAAATGGCATTTGATCTATATGAGCTTACTGTGCTTATTAAGTGATAAATAGCAGATCTTTTAAGGAGCTCTGGTGGTGCAGTGGGAGCTCTGGTGGTGTAGTTCCTAAGGATTTGATGGATAACCAGAAGTCTGGCAGTTCAAACCTACCAGCCACACCTTGGAAGGAAGGTTGGGCAATCTACCTCCATAGTGATACCACCTCAGAAACCCAAGGATGGATCGTTATGAGTTGGATCCCACCCCACGGCAGTGACTATGGTTTGGTTTGGTTTGGTGGCAGAGTGCCTAAGACATTTGACTGCTAACCAGAAGGCTGGTGTTTCAAACCCACCAGCTGCTCTGCAGAAGGAAGATGGGACAATCTACTTCTGTAAAGATTTACTACCATGGAAATTCATTGGGGGTCACTATGAATTAGAATTGACTCAATAGTAGTAAGTTTGGTTTGGTTTGAATAGATGTTTTTAACAAGTACAATTTTGCTTTGTTTTCAGTTTCTTTAACATTTCAGTGTTCATTTCCAAGTGTGTAGCATCTCCTCATTGCCATAATTGAGGAGCATTTACTAATCAGGCATATGGACAAGTTACCTTATTAAGTTCTACATTCAAAGTTGGTAGCTCTTGACTGAAGGATAACGCTTTCTGTGTGTTACAGTTATTTCTTTGATGTTCTTAGTGATATTGCTAGCCATTGTTCTTTCTGTAACACTATCACCATGCCTGGAATACATATGTAATATATTAGCCACTCAATAAAAGTATATGGAGTAAATATAATAGATGGAGATGGACTTGGAGCTTTACTGTGTGAGGCAGAATAATTAAATGGCAAGAGCTCAGATTGTAGGTCAGAAACACCTAGTTTCAAATTATTCCTCTATTATTTATAAAATAAATTATACTACTTTATTTCTCTTATAATAAGTAACATTACTGGTTCTGATAACCTCTGTGTGCTAGTCCTCAGTTTAAAAAGAAATAGAAAAAGTGATAGAGTTGTTGAGAAGATTAAAGGAAAGTTTGTGTTATTTAGTTCAGTGCCGAGCAATCTTATTTAGTTCAGTGCTGAGCAATCTGTAACACATGTAATGCTGGTCTCCCTTCTTACTGGCATTAATAGCACAGAATATTAAGCGAATCATTTCCTTTTAGTAGAGAAAGCATTAGATTGATAGTTGAGAACCCCCGAGTTCTGATATTCATTTTAACCCAGAGCAAGTTGTACAAGTTCTTTAAACCCTTTGAATCTAAGGTTCTCCCGCTTTAATATGAAAGTAATAATATGAATTAAGTGAAAGACCTTTGAGAAATCTTAATAACTATACAAATAAAACATGTTAGTATTTTTATTCCTGTGTCAACTGTGGATGGCACAATACAGTTTTTGTTACAATTAAAAAAAAATTTGATGATTGTGTACCATTATTTCATTTAAGGCTAACAAGATTGTACTGGACAATCTCTGAGGGGTCCCAGAAAAAGTTACTTTAAAGCATAATGATTACATTGAAAAGTAATTTTAAGGAACAAAGTAATATGGTTAAAGAAGAAATTTTAAAGAGTATTTCAGCTATAACATTTTGGACAGATTGAAGAGAAGCTTAAGCAGGTGGTAAAGAATGGGTTTTGCAATACCAGATGTGACATGACAAGGACAGGAGCAAAAATTTAATGTGGAAAAGTACATGCCAGAAAAGTATAACTGATTTTCCAAAGGAAAATTGTTCCAGACATCTTTGTGTGTAGAATTTTGCAATATGGTCTTCTAATACAACTAACCCTTGCCTAATAAAGCAGGGAGCAATTTGTTTATTATTTTTGTTCATCTGGTAATAAACCTGTTGTATTTTGCTCCATTGCTGCCAGACTCTCAAAGTTCTCCTTCCAGTAAATAACTGCTACTCTTCAAGAAATTATTTTTAGTAAGTATTTCAAACCAGAAAAATATATAAAGGTTTCAACAGAAAACCTTTAATTATGAAAAGAATATTAACATGTCTTCATTAGAATTTACAAAGTTCAGGCAATGAAGAATTCAAGGGAACTTAAAAGTTGCAAATTGTGAATTTTACATCCTAGGCACTTCAATATCTTCAGTCCCATTGCCATATTTCAGAAGAAAATATCAGCTATTAGGATTATCAATAGAAACTCTTTAGATCATTCAGGTAATTTTGAAAATTTGGTGCTGACATCTCAGTTTTTGTCATAGGCACTTCTGCCCATCTCTGAAATGTGGGATTTACCAGGGTTTTTTCTTGAGTCCCTAATTTCTTGGTCATGTCATGTCTGAGAGGTCTTGGCCAGACTCATGACTCTAACATTTACTAAAGACTTCCAAATTGATGTTTTTAGTCTGGAACTCTACTTTGGTCTCATCTGTCAAGTAGGCATTTCTATTTGGATGCTGTATTATTTCCCTGCAAAAAAAGAAACCAAACTAATTTACATGGACTCCATTTGGAGTCAGGGTGACTCAATGTGTTTCAGAGTAGAGCTGCACTGCACAGAATTTTTGGCTGTGAGCTTTTGGAAGAAGACCATCAGGACATGAGGTGTATCTGGATGGATTTACACTGCTAAGCTTTTAGTTAGTAGCCTGTTTCTTAACCATTTGCACCACTCAGGGACTCTATTATTTTCCTAGGGCTTTCATAACAAAGTACCACAAACAGATTTGCTTAAAGCTATGGAAAACTATTGTCCCACAGTTCTGGAGGCTTGAAGTTCCAAATCAAGATGTTGGCAGAGCCCTGCTCTCTCTGAAATTTCTAGAGGAAGATTCTCCTTTGTCTCTTTTGAGCTTCCAGTAGTTCCTGGTGATGTTTGGTGTTCCTAGGCTTATAAATACGTCACTCAATCTCCGCCTACCATCTTTTCTTGGTAACTGTATCTGTCTCATTTCTTTGAATAAGTACACCAAACCAAAAAATCCACTGCCCTTGAGTTGATTCTGATTCATAGTGACACTATAGGACAGAGTAGAACTGCTTCAAGGGGTTTTTAAGGCTATCAGTCTTATTTATTTATTTATTTATTGTGCTTTGAGTGCAAGTTTATAGGGCAAAATTTGTTTTACATTTGACAGTTAGTGTACATTTGATTTCATACCCTGATTACCATCCCCAATATGGTGGTTAAGTGTGTGTGTCAAGTTGGCTGGGCCTGGTCGAGTGGCTGAGCAGCTGGATGTAGTATTTCCCATGAAGAGACTGGAATCTACTGTGAGCAGCTAAGTAGCTGCCTTAGGGATGTGGTCTGCTTCCTGCATATAAGGAGAAGTCTTGAGGAATGGCCTCTAGCTTATGGCATTAGGTAACCAGAACACCCAACCATAACACACTCTCCTGCTCTCCCATCTCTGTGACCCACCCCATTTCTGTGCCCTTCTTAAGTATGCACTCCTGTTTATCCAGCCTTCCCTCCATGTGAATGCTGCCCCTCTCAATTGTTCTGAGAGGTGTATCTCCCTAGAGTACGTGGGTGCATCGCCCTGTGCCTCATCTGTCTCCCACAGAGTAGCTGGTGTGTTTGAACCATGAACCATTTCGTTAACAGCTGAATAATTTAGCCACTGTGCCACCAGAACCACTCTAAGGACACCAGGCATTTGGAACTATTTCCAAATAAGTTCACATCCACAGGTGGGACAGGAAACAATACAACCCATAACAGATATCTCTAAAAGTTCTCCTTCTTCCAATAAATTTCACCTTCAATCTCAATAATTCTAAATGGGAGCACATTTGTTTTCTCTTAAAATTTTTTCTTCCTCCAATATTCTGTTATTTGTTGGTGCCACTTCCCATCCAGTCAGCCATACAAAAAAAAAACAGGTTGTCATCATAGTGCCCTCCCTTTTTCCACTTTACACCACCTGTAAATCATAGAATCTTGCCAATTTTTGCATCTGATAATTTTGGGATATGCTTCCTTTTCTCTGTCCTTGTGACCACTGTTTTGGTTTAACCCTTGTCATCACTTGCAGTTAGCTCTGATGTCATCTGCTTGTTTTCAGACCTGCTGCCTTAGTTATTTAGTGCTGCTATAGTGACATACAGGGTGCTCTGCTGGTGCCATGGGTAAGGCATTCTGCTGCTAACCAGAGGTCAGTAGTTCAAACCCACTAGCCACTCCCCAGAAGAAAGGTTAATCAGTTTGCTTCTGTAAAGATTTACAGCCTTGGAAAGCCTATTGGGTGACTATGAGTTGGAATTGACTCTGTGGCAATAGGTTTGGTTTATACAGAAACACCTCAAGTGGATGGCTTTAACAACAGAAATTTATTTTTTCATAGTTTAGGAAGCTAGAAGTCCAAATTCAGACTGTTGGCTTGAGGAGATTGCTTTCTCTCCCTATTGACTTTGGAAAAATGTTTTGGTCTCTTGAGCTTCTGTTCCTTGACAATCTTCATGTGGTTGGCATCTATCTCCCCTCATCTCTACTTGCTTGCTGCTGACTTAATTC
>NW_006921621.1:4874838-4876913 GCF_000298275.1 Orycteropus afer afer
GGGTTTGAACCGCCAGCCTTCTGGTTAGCAGTCAAGTACCTTAGACACTATGCTACCAGAGCTCCCAACCACAAGTATAGCAAGGCACAATTCAATCTATAACACCCATTATGATTAATTTTCTCTCTTACCAACATAGTGGTTATTTTAAAATTCAGATTTGACCATGCCATATGTTTACAAACTTTTAAAAAAGTTGCCCTGCCTTTTTTGGTAAGTTTCAAACTATTTAATATAACATATAAGGAACTGCATGATCTAGCATGTTCCTGTCCCATCTCTAATACCTTAACCTACTATCCCTTTCTTGGAATGCTACCTCTATCTTTTAACCTCACCCTGTTACTGAATTTCTGCTCATGTTGTGAGATTCTATTCAGATTCCCTTCTTTCCTAAACCTTCCCTGACTATAACTTGCTCTCCTTAGGTTTTTCAGGTGATGCTTGGCTCTGTGCATTTTTAAATGTCTTATGTGTATCTACCATTACTGTCATTGCTTAATATTTGGATTATCTCTTTGTCTTTTTTGTGACAGTCTCCCACACTATGTCTTAGGCAATATGGCAGAGGAAAACATGGCTTATTCTTCTTTATATCCAACAGGCTTAGTTCAGAGATCTGAAATAAAATATGACTTTTTTCAATGAATAAATGTATATATAGAGGAGTAATTAAGTTGCAAAATGAAAAACAACATAATTACAACATTTCACCAATATATTACTATTTCTTTTTCCCTAATTTTATTAATGGGAGCTCTGGTAGCATAGTGCCTAAGGCATCTGACTGCTAACCAGAAGGCTGGCAGTTCAAACCCACCAGCCACTCCTCGGAAGGAAGTTTGGGCAATCTACTTCCGTAGTGATACTGCCTCAGAAACCCAAGGAGGGGTCGCTATGAGCTGGATCTGACTTGACACAGTGAGTTTTTTTTGTTGTTGTTATCTTAAATTTTATTAATATTGTGAGAAGTAAGTCACTGTGAATGAAATTATAGGCTAAGGGGAAAAGAAAATATACTGAGCCTTCTAACTTGAGAGGTAATTTCTTTGTATTTTATCATTTCTTGAGAAGAGATCCAGTGAAATCTCTGAGAATTAAGTCCAAGTCAGAGTAAGTGGAATGATAATCTGAGTTTTTCTTAAAGTTACATTTTAATAGTTTTGCTATTATTTAAACAGTTTAAAACCATCATGGCAGTCTTTAAGGAAAAAAAAAATAGGTGATAAATATTGAAAGACAATTCTGATCTATTTTGTGAATCTAAGGATGGAGGAACTTACTACTTTTTGTATTATGGATGGTGGATCTTTTTTGTTTTGTTTTCTCCAGATGGCTAATTCTATACCTAATTTTATACTCAATAATCAAAGTATATTTAAAATCTCAATCTAAGCATAGTATATTTTAATGAAATAAATTCAAATATTACAAATAAGTAGTCAGATGCCACCTTCTGGCTCTTGTAGAAAAGGAGAAAGAAAATGAATGGCTATACACAAATTGGTATACTGAAGGTGACTGTCTGTTCCTTAAGGTTGATTTTGTTTCCCACCCTTAAACACATATGGTGCATCATGCTGTTTCTTCAGGCTGTGTCAGCCACACATGATATAGCAATGGTAAGGAAGAAACACAAAATACAAGACTTTGATCTTCAAAGTTACCTAATTTCCCTTTGCTCAAAAGCAGTTGTTAGAGCTACTGAGTTAAAAGTCTTCTAAAGAAATGTAAATGGCCGTCTGTGCAACGTAAGTGTCAGGCATAATTCTAGAGACCCAGGAAACACTGTCACCACAAATTCATGTAGTAACATAGGCCACAGAGGAAGGGAAGAGAGTCATGTTCCTTTGGTGACTAGACATTAAGTTAGTGGGGTTTTTTTGTCTGTTTTTCCTTAAAGGGAGGAAAGACTTTCCTTTGCATATCTCAGGTTGCTAATGATTCTTCCTCCAATCCTGATACCATGTTTTTTTTCGTATAGTCCAGCTTCTCGGATTATTTGCTCAGCATATAGATTGAATAAGTGTGGAGAAAGAATACAACCCTGACGCACTCCCTTCTTGATTTTAAAC
>NW_006921621.1:4878858-4903364 GCF_000298275.1 Orycteropus afer afer
TTCCTTCTTCCTAGTCTGTCTCAGTCTATAAGCTGGGCTGTTACCTGTGCACCAGGTGCATCTCACTGGGTTTTAAACACCAGAGGCTCAGCCTCAAAACTCACGTCTACATGTCACCATAGTAGGACAAACTGACAGACAAGTTTGTCTTGCTGTTGGAGACCTCTTGTATCACCCTCACCTGGATCCCTGTGGCTGACTTCCTGGCTTTTAATCCCCTTTCTCCTGTTCTTCTGGCCTGCTGCGTTGGGCGTCCCTGAGTTGTCCTTGGGGCTGACTGCTCCTCTGTCTGTGTTCCTGGCTTTTATCCCCTTTCTCCTGCTCGTCCAGCCTGCTACTCTGGGAGGGCCTGAGTTTCCTCTCCTCACCTAATCCCTTCGGCTGAGTGCTCTTCTCTCTGGCTTCCTGGCTTTTAATCCCCTTTCTCCTGCTCTTGCCGCCTGCTACTTTGGGCATCCCTGAGTTGTCTCTCCTCACCTGTAACCCTGGGGCTGACTGCTCTTCTGTCTGGGTTCCTGGTCAGTGGTATATTAGTTTCTTAGAACTGTCATAACAAGTCACCACAAAGTGATTCGCTTGCAACAATAGAAATTTATTGTCTCACATTACTGGAGAATAGAGGTCCAAATTCAGGATATTGGTAGAACCATGATCTCTCTAATGGCTAAAGGAGAAGATATTTTCTTGTCTCTCCCAGTTTCTGGTAGCCCCATACATTCCTTGGCTTGCAGCTACATACAGCATACCTCCAGTCTTAACCTCTATCTTCACATGATGTCATTTGCTCTATGTGTTCATCTGTGTGTTTCTTCTCTTTCATAAGGGTGTAACTCATATCAGATTAGAATTCAACCTACTCTAGTATGACTCATGTAAACTAATTTATAACATCTCCAAAGACTCTAATTCCAAATGAGGTCACATTTACAGGTACTTAGGTTAGGAATTCAATTATGATTTGGGAGGACACAGTCCAATGATAAATTTTAAGTTTGTGTTGTATTGTGTTGTGTAATGAGTACTTTTTGTTACCACAAACCTTAAATAAGAATAGGTTATATACATGCACAACTTTGTTTTTTGCATATGTTAGAGAAAGGAGGCAGAATAGGAGAATGCTATGTGTGATTTGAAATACAGGTCGTCCTCAGTTTATGATGTATTTCAGTTATTATGGATTGTATTTACAAATTTTTTTGTATATTTTATCTTTAGTGGTATGTACTACTTATAGTGTTGCAGCATGTAATTTGTTGATATTTTTATTCTCAGATGATCACTCAAAGATGCTCAAAGATTGGGTTTATAAAGATACTGACAATAAAAGGCATTAATAATGAAAGCTGAAAAAAAAAGAGGTATTTGAGTTATAACAGAAATTACTTTTCACAAAGTCATTGAATGGAACCCTGAATAAAGTGGCTATGACTACCTGTAATGTAAAAGAGGAACACATAAAGTGAAACAAAATATTTGACTCATACAAGAAAAAGGAGTGTTAACTAGGAAAAACATAAATAACCCAAGAATCCCCTGAGAAATTAAGGAGTTGGGTTTAAAACTTTTTATTTAAAATTAAAATGACAAGATAAACTGAGCAAGTGAGAAAACTTTGAATTTCTGGGTTGCTACAAGAGAAGCTATTATCTAATATATAGATAAATCCTCAAACAATGTTTCATGAATGCCATGAATGAATTTTATGACATTTGAAAGAGTAGAACTTACTGAAGCCGATGATAGGAAATTGATGCAAATTCAAGTTGGATTCAAAAGGGGATGATGAATGAGGGATATAATTGCTGATATCTGTTGGACCTTGGATAAAAGAAGAAATACAGAAAGATGTTTATTTGTGTTTTGTTGACTATTGAAAGACACTTGACAAATTAAGAACAACATTGCAAAAAATGGGAATTCCAGACAGTTAACTGTGCTCATGCAAAACCTATAAGTAGACCAAGAGGGTGTTGTTCAACCAGAATAAGGCTTTACTGTGTGGTTCAAAATCAGAAAAGGCCTCCATCAGCTTTTTACCATATTGTTTCAATCTGTATGCTCAGCAAATAATCTGAGAACTATATGAAGAAGAAGGCAGCACCAGGATTGGAGGAAGACTCATTAACGAACTGGGATATGTTGATGATACAACCTTGCTTGCTAACAGTGAAGAGGACTTGAAGCATTTACTGATGAAGATCAAAGACTACAGTCTTCAGTATCGTTTATACCTCAACATAAAGAAAATAAAACCCCTCACAACTGGACCAATAAGCAACGTCACAATGACATTTTCCCTGTGTCCTTCTTTCCTATGTATTCCTGCCTTATGAGTTATCTCCCTGTGCAAATGCTGTCCTTCTGATCTCCCATGGAGGTCATGTTTTAAGGAGTGTACCTACCTGGTGTAAATGTTCACCTTATAGGCTTGTCATTGTCTGTCTGGAAGCCACAGGAGTGAGTTCAATTCCAGGCCTGAAGGGTGACTAGGGGCCATAGTCTCAGGGGTTTCACCAGTCTCTATCAGATCAGAAAACTTGGTCATTTTTATAATTTTGAGTTTTGTTCCAAATTTTTCTCCCACTCTATCCAGGATCTCCTATTTTTCTCCTTTCTGAGTGGTTGATGGTGATAGCCAGGTACCATCTAGTTCTTCTGGTCTTAGGGTCATGTAGGCTGAGGTTCATATGGTCCACTAGTCAGTCCCTTGAACTAATTGTTTTCATGCATCTTTGATTTTCTTCATTCTTCTTTGCTTTGGATGTGAAGAGACAAATTTTTACATCTTAGATGGCTGCTCACAAACTTTTAAGAACTTAATAACTACTCACCAAAGTAGGATGTAGAATAATGTTTTTCTGTCATATGTTATGGCAATTGAGCTTGATGTTCCCTGCGACTATGGTCCAGAGCCTGCAATTCGCTCCTTCAAAGTGATTGGCAGTGGCTAAGAAGTTTATCATAATTTTGCCCTGTTAGCTCTATCACACATATTGACATTTGTATAGCATGTACAAATATGTATGTAGAAATATCATCTGTCAAACCTATATATGGTCAAAAGTATATTCCCTTTTCCCCACACTTAACTGATCATTTAACCTGTCTATCTATGCATCTGGGAGCTCTGGTAGCATAGTGCCTAAGGCACTTGACTACTGACCAGAAGGCTGGTGGTTCAAACCCACCAGCCACTCCTCAGAAGGAATGTTGGGCAATCAATCTACTGCCGTAGTGATACTGCCTCAGCTACCCGAGGAGGGTCACTATGAGTTGGGTCCGACTCAACAACACATAACAACAACAACAACAAATCTATGTATCTAACAGTAGATTAATGAAGATTAATTATAGATTAGTTAAGCATAAATTACTATGCTATCTTGTTATTACTGGTAATGTATATACAAGTGTATATAAAATCGTTTACCTTTATTGTCTGTACCTCTTGTGCACCTCTCCATGTCTTCCTTTTCCAAAGTGTTATTGTGCTGGTCACTTGCTTTTCGTATATTGCCTTTCCTTTTCCTTCATCGTATTTTATTGTGCTTCACTCAAACATTGCAATGATTATGAGGATGGTGCAGGGTGGGGAAAAGTTTCATTCTGTTGTACATAAGGTCTCTGTGAATCAGAACTAACCTGACGGTACCTAACAACAACCAGCCTAACCCCCCCCCCCCAAAAAAAAAACACATAAACTCACTGCTGTCGAATAGAATCCGACTCATAGCAACACTTCCTTGGGTTTCTGAGGCAATATCTCAATGGACATAGATTGCCCAGTCTTCCTTCTGAGGAGTGGCTGGAAGGTTTTAACTGCTAGCCTTCTGGTTAGCAGTCAAATGCAAATCATTTCTTTTTGTATCTGATGCATTAGTCCCAGGCTTTTCATATTTTTATTTAGGAGGAGGTTCCCATTTTCATAGTACCTTCTAATTTAATTATCTTGCTCTTCTTACTACCAAACCAAAACCAAACCAAACTCAATGCCATTGAGTCAGATCTGACTCATAGCGACTCCTACTTGGGTTTCCAAGGCAGTATCACTACAGAAGTAGATTGCCTCATCTTCCTTCCGAAGAGTGGCTGGTGGGTTTGTTTGGCCTTAGGTACTATACCACCAGAGCTAAATTAAAAACTTATATCCACTTGGCTTTAGCTTCTTCAATATAGACTATGTGTTTGAGGATACATATTTTGTTTTTAAATTTGAAAATCCTGTATATCTTTCTGTAGCATTCCTTTTGAATGGAATGTAGTTGGACTGTGCATCAGCTTTTAAGGTAGAGATAAATGGTTTACAAATATTATTATTTACCGAGTTATTTCTTCTCACAAAATCTTAAATGGGAGAAAACTATGTTAAGAAAAATAAAGGTAAGAAAGAAAAGAAATACTTTTGCTGAAGTAAAGGTTAATGGTTAAACAATGGGTAAAATTGCATCAAGTAGTCCCACAGGGTAAGAAGAAATGATAACTAATAACTTCAAATGTGCTTTTATCAGATACATATCCAGCTTCTCATTTTATAGTTTTAAGTTTGCTCAGAATAGTTTGTATATCAGACATTAGACATAGCTAAGCACAATCTAGTATCTATTTGGTGTTTGTACAAACAATAATACTTGACTACTTACCATAGGTTGGCAGTTAAAACCCTCCCAGCTCCACCATGGAAGAAATGTCTGGTAATCTACTTCCATAAATATTATAGCCAAGAAAACTCTATGGAGCAGTTCTGCTTTGCAACACATGGAGTTGCCATGAGTTGGAACTGACTCAGTAGAAACAATTTTGGATTTTTTGTTATCTTAGAATCAGAATTTTTTTTCTTTGTCTTGCTCTTCACAGGCTTTCTTTACCCAATTTAATTTGTGCCTCTTAATTGCTTTTCACCTAGATTTTAATGCTTCCCATGTTATAACAAGAGGCATATTTACTTCCATAAAGATTTAGAGCTGTGGAAACTCAATGGGGGTTGCTATGAGTTGAAATCGAGTCAATAGCAGTGGGTGGGTATTCTCCCTCTAGTTCTCCTCATATATTCTTCAGTTTATCTATGCTATACCCCTCATTCTCACTCTACTCTGCCTCCCTGCATACCTATAACTCTTACTCAAATTTCCTTCCCTGATTGACTCTTCTGTAATATAAACTGATCTACCATGGTTGTTCCATAAGATAATACTGTTCTTTCATTATTTTTAATAAGTATTTCTGAAGAGCTTCCCATTAGGTGTACAGAAGTCATCTATAAAATAATATTTTGGAAGTAAATGAAAAGAAATAAATCCAGATATAGGAAAAGAAAATATGAGTAGCAGTTTCATCATAGAATCCTTCAAGAAAGCCTATATATCATAGAAATTCAAAGTAAACTAAATGCTATAGTGGACTAGAATTAGATTAGGAAGTGTTCATGGAGTCAGAATGAAAAATATTTTATCAAAAAGAGTTAGCATTAATTTAGCAAGAGCAAAATATGTTAGTCTATCTCATTTCAGATTTTGTCAGGGTTACTAGAATGAGAGATCCAAAAACTGAAGTAGATTTCTTAGAATTTTTAAGGTATTTTACAAGCTACCGGCCAAGTTTCTTGTGGAGAAGATACAATGTAAGATGCGTGTAGTTAAAAATAGGCAAATTAATGATTTGCTAAGTAACAGAACCCAAAGAACATTTACATAACACAGAGGGAGAGTTCCATGGATAGGTCCTAGGGTTCTCTCCTCTTCCCTTTTCTATTTAGTATTTTATTTATTGACTTAGATAGTAATACGAACAGGAGCTCTGGTGGCGTAGTGGCTAAGGCATTTGACTGCTAACCAGAAGGCTGGCAGTTCAAACCCACCAGCCACTCCTCAGAAGGAAGGTTGGGCAATCTGCTTCTGTAGTGATATTGCCTCAGAACCCAAGGAGGGGTTGCTATGAGTTGGATCTGACTCGACGGCAGTGAGTTTGGTTTGGTTTTGGTTTGGTAGTATGAAGAGCAAGATAATTAAATTAGAAGGTAATACGAAATAGGAACCTATTCCTAAATAAAAATATGAAAAGCCTGGGACTAATGGATCAGAGGGAGCTCTGGTGGCGTAGTGCCTAAGGCACTTGACTGCTAACCAGAAGTCTGGCGGTTCAAACTTACCAGCCGCTCCTCAGAAGGAAGATGGGACAATCTACTTCTGTAGAGATACTGCCTCGGAAACCCAAGGAGGGGTCGCTCTGAGTCTGAGCCTACTCGACAGCACATAACAACAACAACAACAATGGATCAGAAACAAAAAGATACAATTGAATGGTGATTATTATAGTGTTCTGTGCTATTACCCCCAAGGCAACTGCCCACATATGGGAGAAGTGGCTGAGCTACAGTAAACTGAGAAGAGATTTGGGGTTCCATATTCCACTGAGTTCAAGAATTGTTAGCAGTATGATGTGGCTGCCAAAACACAGTTAATACTAACTGACCCTGCATGAACAGCATTCCTTGATCTTGATTTTTTTTTCTTTAAAACACCTGATTACATTCAAGCAATTATTTTGTTTTTAATGTATTCTCCATTGTTCTTGACTCATAATGTCCTTCTGAAATTGCACCCTTCAGGAGACCACACACACAAACACACACACACACACACAACACAAAAACAACCAAACCCACTGCCAGCAGAGGAGGACAAGTCATCACTAATCATACAACAAGCTTATACTCAGACTTACTCTCCAGAGATAAGAACAGAGACACATAGAGAGGTATGAATCAGACCAATCTTCTTAATCTAAATGCACAGAACTAATACTTTTTTGTAAGTACATTCATGGTATTTAAGTTTAATGAAAAATTGTATTCTAAGACAAGAAATGGAGCATACATGCATCTTAGGGGACCAGCATCAAATAGGTACTGGGGGCGAGGGGCTAGGGACAAGGTTGCACATAAAAAAATAAGGATTTTTATGGTGTAATGGCTTGAGTTTGGCACCTATATGTTAAGAATTTAAATTCTTGTACTTGACACACTTGGATTTTGACTAATTTTCTGTAACACTTAAATAAGTTGAAGAATTTAGTTTGAAATCCATTATCATATTCATTTCTTTTAACACTTGTGAAAATGTCGCTATGACACCCCATGAATTCTTGTGAAGTCCCTTTTTTAAGTACCTTAGGAAGGAAGTGTGAAACAAACCATGATCAAATTAATGCTAAAACATTTCCATAGGCTAGAAAAAATTCTGCCTAGAAATCAGGCCTGGAGGAGGATATGAACTTTTGGTTGATGTTGAGTGTTTTTGTTTTTCTAAATGCGGGCTTGCGAATGAGAGGTGAGAATAGCGCAGATCTGTGGTCTCTTAGGAAATCCTTTGCTTCTCACTGTCTTGGAACTGGAGTGTGGTAAATTGCTAGAGGTGATATACAACATATGGAGGAGGAATGGATGTGATGAGACAGACATAACTTATCTGTCTTTCTCATTTCTCTGCTATTTTCTCACTCCTTCCTATTTATAAATATTGTCAAATTTCATCAACTTTCCCTCTCTTTCTTACAGTATTTGATAATGTTGACATCTCCTTATCCTTATTAATTTGAGCTTGATTTTGAAACTTAGTTTGACTGTGAAGAAAGAGGACAAGAAACAATTAGGTGTATTCAAAACCACAGGAATAGTATAAAAAGCAACACAATGAAAGGTGGTATGTGTACTGCACTTAGAGTGAGCAATAAATAAATGGGGAAAAAAAAAAAAGAATAAAACTTCACTGCCAGTGAGTCTACTCACTGTGTCAGACTCATTGCAACTGCATTTAGTTTCCAAGGCTGTAAATCCTTATGGAAGCAGACTTCCTTATCTTTCTGCAGTGGAGCAGCTGGTGGATTTGGACCACTGACCTTTTATTTAGAAGGCAAATGCCTTAACCATTATGCCATTGCACACGCACGCACTGCTATCGAGTTGTATCTGACCCATAGCCACCCCTCCTTGGGTTTCCATCAGAGCTCTTTTAATGAATGGAAAAGAAAAGCAAAGCATCAAGGAATGAGTTTTCTTATCAGACTGATTCTCCAGCTCTGTCACATATTTTCCATTCAAGATTTTTAAAGAGTAATGTAGATATTTTAGGGTGTACAAAGGCACAAAGAAAAAGTCTTTGGTGCATTCCCTGAAACCTCTATTCTACCATAAGAATTTGACTAGTAGAGTCCTTGACCCACAAGACTGCTGATTTGTATGGTATTTGCAAGGAGTTACATATGGAGGTTGAAGGTTAATTTCACAAAACTCCAGGGAACATCTGGTTTCTGGCAACAACAATAAAAATAAAAACAAAACAATAGTTTATTCAATCTAGGGTCTATTTACAGTAGATGAAAAATGTTTCTGTACCTGGCTTATTTGATGATTAAGAGACATGTACCACATATTCTTTAAGGAGATCTAACACATGGAAAATCTAGTTTTATGCAATAGGTGCAAAGGGTATAATTTTTAAAATGTATTTTTGATTGGAAAAATATGAGACATACAGAAAGGTGTAAAAACTTCCTATATAGGTTTTACCCAGATTCCTCAAATGTCAACACTTTACCACATTTGTCTTCTCATTCTTTATATGTTTACACATGTGCATGCACATACACACACACACACACAAATATGCTTTTTTTTTTTTTTTTTTTCCTGAAGTGTTTAAGACCAATTTGTAGACTTGAGGCCCCTAGATACCTTATGGTGTAACTTTTGATCATCTATTTAAATAACCAAGTTCTTTAATGCAAATGGAAAATTGAGATTTGAAGTTTATAAACAACTATTTTATGTGTGATGGTTAAGGTTGTGCATAAAATATTTGTTTCCTTAACATATTAAATCATGGTTGTAAATTGGGGTCATGTAAAAAGTGAAGCACAAAGTGTGACCCAGGAGGAGGTATGCTATACTTTGAAAGAACTGCTTGATTTTTCTATTATATACAAGCAGAAACCTGGGGAATATGTGTGGGAATGAGTATTAAGAGTGGGAAAATGGTACAAGGAATATAAAGTTGGATCAGTCTGAGTTTATTGATATGGACACAGTAAATACAAATTCTTCATGCAATGTTTCAACTTGAGAGATTAGAGATTGGTTTGGTTCGCTGAAACTTGGATTAGTGGTATACTACATTAAACCAAGTTGAAATTCCGAAGCTACCTTGCTATACTGTAGAAGAATATGTCCAAAGGCTTAGCAAAATTATCATGTTTGAATGGATTTATCAGGTTGGAACCACAGAGGACACACAAAGCTGAGGAACAAATATGTGAAGGGAGTCCCAGCATCCTTGAACACTGCTGTGATTGCTATTTATGTAAATCAGATTTGACAGTGGGAACTGCCCCACTTGAATTAAGGCACCTAAATACAATGGGGCTGATTGGACCCATGGTGATAGGATCCAAATGGCAGCACTTAATCACCCAAGTTAAGGTGGATGTGGTTAGTATAATGGACAGCAGAATCAAAGCAGTAATCAGAATAGTCTGACTTCTATTTATTTATGGCATTAGCTACTTAGTCATGGTGCCCTAGGACTGAAATAGATGGAAAATCTATTAAATATTTTCTTGATCTATACAAGTGAAAGAATCCTAGTTCAAGTGAAAAAACAAAAAAACAAACTCACTACCATTGAGTCATTTCCAACTCATAGTGAGCCCCATTGGGTTTCTGAGACTATAAATCTTTACAGAAGTAAATTGTCGTGTCTTCCTTCTGAGGAGCAGCTGGTGGTTTTACAGTAGTCTAATTTTAATCACCAGTATAAAAAGTCATGGCCCCTCAATAAATTCCAAGACTTTGATCAGTTTACAGACTCACAACATTCTGAGTGGAGGAGAAACCAAGTCTCGTTGAGGAAGGACCCTGCCAAAAATTTGTACTGATAATCTTTCTGCTAACCTTCCCCAAAGGGATCTCTGACCTTTTACAAAAGTGACCGTGCATTTGGAAAAAAGAAACAATCAGCCTTTTTGAGGATTCCTGGACACTAGCTCTGAACTGGCACAAATTCCAGGAGACCCAAAATTTCACTGTGGCCTGCCAGTCAGTGTAGGGAAAAGTATATAGAAGTCAGGTTACTAATGGAGTCTTAGCTCAATGGTGTGTCCCTGAACTCATCCTGTAGTTATTTCCCCAGTTCCAGAATGTATAATTGGAATAAGCATATTCAACAACTGGCAGAATCTCTACTTTGGATCCCTGACATGTGGAATAAGGCTACTATTATGATAGGAAAATCCAACTGGAAGCCATTAGAACTGCCCCAACCTAGGAAAAGAGTAAGTCAAAATAGTATCACATCCTGGAAGGATTGCAGAGATTAGTGCCACCATCAAGGACTTGAAGGATGCAGAGGTGGTGATTCCCACCACATCCCCATTTAGCTCAGCTATTTGGCCTGTGCAAAAAAATGGGTGGATTTTGGAAAATGACAGTGTATTATTGTTAATTTGTCCAATTGTAGCTGCTGTTTCAGATGTGCTTTTATTGCTTGAACAAATTAATATATCTCCTGGCCCTTGATATGCAGCCATTGATGGAGTCAATGCCTTTTTCTCCATCCCTATTTTGAAAGACCACCAGAAGCATTTTGCCTTCAGTTGACATGGCTAGCAATGTCAACCTTACAGGTATATCAACTATCCAACATTTTATCATAATTTAGTACACACGGAACTAGTCATCTTTCCCTTCCACAAGATGTCACACTGGTACATTACATTGATAGCATTATGCTGATTGGGCTTAGTAAGGAAGAATTTTCAATGACTCTAAAGTTACTGATAAGAGATTTATGTGGTAGAGAGTGGTAAATCAATCTGAAAAAAGTTCAGGTCCCTTCTACTTCAGTGAAACTTCTAAGGGTCCAGTGGGGTGGGACATGTCAAGATATTCCTTCTAAAGTGAAAGATTAAGTTGTTGCATCTTGTCCCTCATACAACTAAAAAGGAAGCAACATGTGTTGTGGGACTGTTTGCATACATGAAAGCAACATACCTTTCATTTTAGTGTGCTACTCTGTCCTATTTATCAAGTGACTTGAAAAGCTGGTAGTTTTGTTTGGGCCCAGAACAGGAGAAGGCTCTGTGTGATAGTTGAAGCTGTGTCAACTTGGCTGGACCACAATTCTGTGTGGTTTAAGCAGTAGTGATATGGTTATTCCCATGATGGGATCAGATAAATGTTTTAAGCAGCCAGTCCATTGAAAGGGAGCTTCCCTAGGGATGTGGCCTGCTTCCAGTATATTTATGGACATCCTGGGAAAAGAGACATTCTTCTGTGGATCGGGATTCTGTTGTGCTGCCTACAACTGTCCATGAGTAAACAATACACCATTTGGCCTGGAGATCTTGGATTTGTCATTTGTTGGAGTCCACAGTCACTATACTGCCTGCCAACCTTGAGGTCCTCAGCCCCTGCAGCTGCGTGAGTCAGGAAAAGCCTTCAGCTTGACGTTTGATCCAAGAACTTTGGACTTGCCAGCTTCTATAAGTATGTGAGCCATTTTTTCTAAGATAAATTTCTCTTTCTCTCTCTATATAAGCTTTACTGGTTTTGTTTCTCTAGAGAACCCAGTCTAACACATTTGGTACCAGGAGTGGAGTCTCTCTGCCAGGGTCTCGGGTCAAGGATGCACTCCACTCCTGTTTCCATATTTTAGGTGTCTGTCAGAGCAGCCCCCACTTTCTCGGTACCAAATTCTGTTCTGGTTACCTAGTGCTGCTCTGACAAGAATATACCACAAATGGGATGGCCTTAACAAACAGGAGTTTATTCTTACAATTTGGAGGCTTTAAGTCCAAGTTCAGAGTTCCAGACTCTAGGGGCTGGGTGAAAGCCCCTCAACCTTGGAGTTCATCTCTGCCTCCTGCTCCCGGACCACTGGAGCTAGAGGCGTTTCTTCAGTCAGACAGCTGCTGGCTGTTGAGGTTGAGAAGCCCCAAGGTTGACAAGTAAAAAGGCACAGTCCTAATGTTACCAAACCACATGGCAGGCCATTAACTTAAGTCCGTTGTAAGTCCCAAGGTTGGAAAAGCATATCAGACTGCTGAGCAATGACAAAACTACTTGTAGGTCCAAGCGTGCCATAAGCTAGAAACCATTCCCAAGGCTTCTCCTTATATATAGGAAGCAGATAACATCCCAAAGGCAGCTACTCAGCTGCTTGTGACAGATCCCACCATGGAGTTGATTGCCTGTCTCATCATGGGGAATAACTACCACCAGCTGCCCAGCCACTTAACCAGGCCCAGCCAAGTTGACACACAACATAACCACCACACTCTGCAACAGGCTCAGGCTGCTGTGTAAGCCACTTTTCCACTTGGTCCATATGATATGGCTGATCTAATGGTCAGTGACAGATAGAGATGCTGTTTGGAGTCTTTGGCAGGTCCCTATTCATGAATCATAGTACAGACCCTTAGAATTTTGGAGAAAAGCTCATCCATCCTCTGCAGATAACTACTTTCTTGAAAAACAGATTTTGGCTTGTTACTGGGCCTTAGTAGAGACTGACCACTTAACTATGGGTCACATAGTCACTCTGTGGCCTGAGCTTCCTATCATGAACTGACTGTTGTTTGACCCAAAGAATCACCCAATTGGATGTGCACCCCAGCACTCTATCATTAAAAACTAACAAACAAAAAGACCCAAACTCACTGCTGTGGAGTCAAATCCAACTCATAGTGATGCCTCCTTGGGTTTCTGAGGCGGTATCACTATGGAAGTAGATTGCCCAACCTTCCTTCCAAGGAGTGGCTGGTGGATTTGAACTGGCAGCCTTCTGGTTAGCAGACCTGATGGCAAAAATAAGTTACATGAGGAAATGGCCCAAATGCCCATGGTTCCCACTCCCATCTCATTACCTTCCAACTCCCAGTCTGCACCTATGGTCTCAAGGGGAATTCCTGACAACCAATTGACTGAGGAAGAGAAAACTTGTGCCTGATTTACAGATGGTTCTGTACAATAAAAAGCATCACTCAAAAGTGAAGTATAGCAACATTTTAGCCCCTTTCTTGGAACTTTCTGGAGGACAGTGGTGAAGGAAAACCCTTCCAGGGGCTGCACTTTGAGCAGTGCATCTGATCATTCATTTCGCTTGGAAGGAGAAATGGCCAGATGTGCAGTTGTATACTGATTCATGGGCTGTGGTCAATGGTTTGCATGGGGGAACTTGGAAGGAAGATGATTGGAAAATTGGTGACAAGGATATATAAAGAAGAGCCCTGTGGATAGACCTTTCAGGATGGGCCAAAGAAGAGATGATATTTATGTCACATGTGATGCTCACCAAAGGGTTACCTCAGCAGAAGAGGATTTTAACAATGAAGTGGATAAGATGATGCCTTCTGCGGATACCAGTCAGTCTCTTTCCCTAGCCACTCTCATCATTGTCCAGTGGGTGGCTCATGATCAAGTTAGCCATTGTGACAGGGTTGGAGGCTCAGCAATATGGACTTGCATTCATCAAGGCCTACTTAGCTACAGCCACTGCTGTACAGCCAGAAGCAGAGATCAACACTCAGCCCCCAGTATGTCACAATTCCTAAGGGTGATCAAACAGCAACCTGGTGGCAGGTCAATTGCACTGGATTATTTCCATCATGGAAAGGGCAATGTTTTCATCTTACAAGAATAGATACTTACTTTGGGTATGGATTTGACTTTCCAGCATATAATGGTTCTGCCAAAACTATCATCTATGGATTTATGGAATGCATTATTAATATCATGATACGTCACACAGCATATCCTCAGATCAACAGACTCCCTTAACAGCAAATGAAGTGTGCCAATGGGCTCATGCTTATGAGATTCACTGGTATTGCCATGTTCCCCATCACCCTGAAGGAGCTGGCTGGATAGAACAATGGATTGACATTATGAAGACACAATTATGATGCCAGCTAGAAGGAAATGCCTCGCAGTGTTGGGGCAACGTTCTCCAGGAGGCTGTTTATGCCCTAAGCCAGCTCCTATATATATTGTTGTTCTTCCTATAGCCAGGATACATGGGTGCAGGAATCAAGGGGTGGAAACAGGAGTGGCAACACTCACTATTATCCCTAGTGACCTACTCACAAAATTTTTACTTCCTATCCTCATGACTTTATGCTGTCTGGATATAGAGTTCTTAGTTCCAAAGAAAGTAATGGTGACACAACACTGATTCCATTGAACTGGAAGTTAAGATGGCCATCTGGTCACTTTGGGCTCCTTATACCTCTGGAAGAATAGGCAAAGAAGGGAATTATCATACTGGCTAGTGTAATTGGTTCTTATTCCCAAGGGAAAATCAGATTGATATTACATAATGGAGGTTAAAAAAATAAGAGGAAGTTGGGAGTACAGGAGATCCCTTGGGATATCTTTTAGTACTACCATGCCCTGTGAGTAAAAAAAAAAAAAGAAAAACAAACTCATTGTTTTTGGGTTGATCCCAGCTCATAGCGACCCCTTCTTGGATTTCTGAGGCAGTATTTCTACGGAAGTAGATTGTTCAACCTTCCTTCCGAGAAGTGGCTGGTGGGTTTGAACCGCCAGTCTTCTGGCTAGCAGTCAAATGCCTTAAGCACTATGCCACCGGAGCACCCCCAGTGAGTAAAGTCAATGGAAAACTACAGCAACCTTATTCCAACATGACTTCTAATGGCTTACACCATTCAGGAATGAAGATTTGGGTCACCCCACCAGGTAAAGAGCCACGAACAGTAGAGGTGCTTGCTGAGGGTAAAGGAAATGTGGAATGTGTAGAGAAAGAAAGTTGTTCTAAATACCAGCATTTCAAATGTGAAATTATTCACTACAGATTAGCAAGTAAGCACACATAAGCCCATGTTAAACTTACTTACTGGGTTATCATTAATGTTCTTGGCTGCTAACTGAAAGGTTAGTGGTTGGAAATCACCAGCCACTCTGCAGGAGAAAGACGAAGAAGTCTGCTTCTGTAAAGATTTATAACCTTGGAAACTCTAAAGGGCAGTTCTATTCTATCTTCAGAGTCATTGAATTAAAATCAAATTGACTTGATGGCAACTTTTTTTTTTTTTTTGCCTTGTGTTGTTTGCACCACAATTTATGTTGCATTTCCAAAATTTTGCTATCAGGTAAATATATTCTATAATTACCCAAGGAACGAACAAAAATCTGTGTAAGTTCTTAAAAAACAAACAAACAAAAAACCCCATCAATTTATTTTAAAACATGTCTGATCTTTCTATAGCAATCTCCAACACAGAAATCCCTGTGCAAGCAAAGATGTTTCTTGAAATAGTGTCACAGCCGGTGCCTTTTGAGAAAGTTCTGTAGATTGTTTGGAATATTTTTATTGCTTTATCTCAAATTACTGAGACAATAATACTTCAGGTGGCATTCTTATTTAAAGTATTGATTTATAACATGTTTTTCTGATTTTTTAAATTATTTTATTTTAAGAGCTTGTTTTACATTCAACATAATGTGTACATTTAGTTTCATTCCCCATTTGTAACATCCAGCCCTAACCCAGTCTCCTCCCCTCCCTATCCTGTAATCCTCCCCCTGTGCCCCTCATATTTATGCACTCCTGTTTGTCCTGTGTTTCCTCAATTTGAATGTTGGTCCTCTGGTGTCTCATGGTCTATTGCTCTAAGGGATGTATTTCCATAGAGTATGTGGGTGTATCATCCTGGGTTGAGTGGTCTGTGTGTATATCTTGTTAACTATTGGGCTGAGAGCCCACCCCTGGGGGTGAGTTTTATTCTAGGCTCAGAATGTAGTCCAGGACCATAGTATTGGGACTCTCACCAGATTTCATCTGACCAATAATTCTGGTAATTATTGAGTTTTTGGATTTTGTTCCATGTTTTCCCTCCCACTCTATCCAGGATCTCCTGATTTGATCCTTCCCTGAATGGTTGGCATTGGTAGCTGGGCACCATCTAGTTCTTCTGGTCTTGAGGGCGAGTGTGCCTAGGGCTAATTGGTTCTAAATGCCCTTTTTTTTTTGCTTTCTTCCCTTCTGATGCTAGGAGACCCTTACCTGTTTCTTAGATGGCTGCTAGAAAGCTTTTAAACCCCCAGTTGCTATTCAGCAATGTAGGATGTGGAGCAACACTTTTGTATATTTTGTTATGCCAATTGAGTCTGATGTCCCCCAGTACTATGGTCCTGAGGTAGGAGATCTATTGGATCCCTCTCCCATAGTGTCTGGTTGTCTGTGAGGGATTACTCTATATCTGTCTTCTATTGTTTCTGTAAAGACTGTAGGTATTTTATATCACTTGTGTCTGTGCAAGATTAGCCTCAGCTGAATGTATCTTTGGTCTAGAGTACACTTCTATTCACTGACCCACATCTGATCATCTCAAGTGGTTATGTGTTTGTCTGTATAGCCTAGTGTTTGGTGTTAATGGCAATGCGGTATTGTGGACATACTGGTTGGTATTAGCATCTGTCATCTATCTCTTATGTGCACAATTTGGTGTCCTCCCATTTCCTAGTGTTATTATGGTGGTCATATATCCTTCCCATATATACCTCCCCCTACCCATGTCAGTGTGTAGGCCCCAACTAGCCCCCAAATCCTTCCCCTTCCCTCCCCATCCCAGTAACCTACTAGTTCAGTTCCCTTTCCCAAGCAAACTTTTCTCTCTCTTTTTATAGTAATGGGCTCATACAGTACTTGTCCTTCTGCGATTGCCTTATTTCACTCAGCGTAAAGTCCTCCAGGTTCATCCATGTTGCAAGATGATTCACATATCCCTCATTGTTCTTTAATGTGGCATAGTATTCCATTGTATGGAAATACCACAATTTGGTTATCCACTCATCCATTGATAGGCATTTAGGTTGTTTCCATCTCTTTGCTATAGTGAATTGAGCTGCAATGAACATAGGTGTACATATGTCTGTTCATGTGCTATCTCTCACCTCTTTAGGATATATTCCTAGTAATGGAATTTCTGGGTCAAACAGTACTTCTGTTTTCAGTTTTTTAAGGAAACACCATACCATTTCCCACAATGGTTGTACCATTTTACAAACATTTTGAGTCATTAGAGAAGAACAATAGTATCAGAAAAAGTGAGAAAGAGATTCTGCAGAGACAAAACTGAGGGATGCTGGCTACAATAATTTTTGCTACCATAGGATATTAATGTGTAAATGGGTGTCATTTTATGGTAAGTCAAATATTGGAAATTTATAATATCACATATTTAACAATCTGACTTCACCTTTCAGTACTCAGGAATGTGGAGTTTTGGAGAACACAATGGAGCCTGAATTCTCAAGTTTGTATCTATATTTGCCATATTTGTTCCAGTCACATTTCACACCTAGGAGGACTCTACGACCTGATACATATTACCAGAGCATCTACATTAAGCTTACTTCTGGAATAAATGATGAACAAATCATACAGAAAGTATTCAAAAGATCTTTTAATGGCCTATCCTTAAACATTTCCTGAAGATGATAGAAATATACAACCTTATGAAACAAAATTTTTCTGTAAATTTTATTTAGAATGGGAAGTATAATATATACACTGACCAGCCTCTTGGTATGGAAATGAGATAACAAATGGGAGCATGAATTTGTTGGGTATGAACTTTATAATGAAATAGCTTTAAAAATATCAGCCTACAGTTATGTATGTAATTGCAAATCATCTGTTTTCTGTTGGTCCCTTTTTCCTGTACTATTTTATTCATAATATCCCATTTTCTCTTCCCTAAATACGGAAGTAGATTGTCCTTCCGAGGAGTGGCTGGTGGCTTTGAACCACTAGCCTTCTGCTTAGTAGTCAAATGTCTTAGGCACTATGCCACCAGAGGTCCTAAATCTATACAACAGGTGAAATAGATATAATCAGTATTTATTATTATTTGTCTTGTATTAAAAAAATCTATTCTTTATATGATCGATGCCTTGAAACAAAATGTGTATGAACTGTGGATTATAAAATGAATCTGTTTTGTACATTTGCACTCAAATCACAATAAAAAAAATTAAAAAAACCCTATTCTCTAAGTTTGAGGGGAATAATCCAATTGACAGTAGAATGTGGTGATAGTCATTATAAATTTTAGTCTTTCTTCAAAACTCCAAACTTAGATCATTGTGTTTTCAATACACTAGGCAGGGGAATTTATTTTTGGAATAAAATTTTTTACACTATGCTTATAATAGTTACTTGTATTCTGTAATTATATCTTAAGTCACCATCATCATCAAAATCAATAAAATCCATTCCGCATACTGGATATAAAAAAAAATTTGAGACATCTAAACTTTTCCAAATCTTATTTAAAAAACTATAAATTTGTACAAAAAGCAAACAAATTGGACTCATATATAAGATTGAACCTTAGTTATTCCATTTGTTTGCTGTTTCACAGGATTTTAGTAAAGATTAAATGAGATAACCTATATGACAGCTACTAGCAAAGTGACAAGAATCTTTGTAGATACTTAAAATAATTTTCATTCCTTTTCCATTTCTGATTTTCCCTACCCTTTTCTCTTTTAACTTTCACAAACTCAAGGATTCGCTCTGCTTAGATCAAGTTAGTTAAGGGGCTGACCACTAAACCAATCAGTGTGTCTAGAGAAGATTTGGTGTAATAACCGACATGACCTACCTGGTCATGTCCCATACCTAGTTCAGGGGTGGATGTGTGTAAAAGAGAATGGAATATGGTGCTAAAGGAAATTTTGGGTACTTTTACAAGAAGGAAAAATGATTAGAAACTTTGAATTATTTTATCCTGTTTGTCATCCAAGGAGCTCTAGTGGATCAGTCGTTAAAAGCATTTGGCTGCTAACCAAAAAGTTTAACGGTTCAAACCTCTAGCTGCTCTGTGATAAAACTATAAGGCAGTCAGCTTCCTTGTAGACTCACAGCTTTGGAAACCTTATGGGGCAGTTCTACTTGATCCTGTAGGGAATCTAGGAGTTGGAAATGACTCAATGACAGTGGGTTTGGCTTTTGGGTTAACTGTTTTGTCATTATTGAAGCTTTCTTCTTGTTTCAATAGTCAATCCTTCACAATGTAGTTTGCAAATGCTTCCTCTTCTGCTCTAAGATATTAGGGCTCCTCTAGTTTTTTCTTATGTAACTTTCTTTATATAGTTTCTCAGATTCTCCTGTGATTAAAAATATAATCATTGGCTGATGATTTCCACATCTATATTTCCAATACAGTTCTCTTTATTGAAACCAAAATTAGTGTACACATCTGACAAATTCTCCTATCAGATGTCTAAAGCAAACTGAAAGATCTTAACACAACTAAAATGAAACCATTCATCTTCTCCAACAAGCTTACCTCTCCTGTGTTTGATTTTAGGTGCCAGGTCAGTTCTGAATCATAGTGACTCTATCTATGTACAACAGAACGAAACATTGTCCAGTCCCATGCCATCATCACAATTGTTGCTATGCTTCAGCCCATTGTTGCAGTCACTGTGTCAATCCATCTCAATAAGGGCCTTCCCCTCTTTTGCTGATCCTCTACTTTACTAAGCATGCTATTCTTCTCCAGGGATTGGTCCCTTCTGACAGCATGACTAAAGTAAGAGAGATGAAGTCTGGCCATTCTCACTTTGAAGGAACGTTCTGGCTGTACTTCCTCCAAAACAGATTTGTTCATTCTTCTAGCAGGCAATTCAATATTCAATATTCTTCATACATTCAATATTCTTCACCACTACCACAATTCAAATGCATCAGTTCTTCTGCTGTCTTCCTTATTCCTTGTCCAGCTCTCATGTGCATATGAGGCTATTGAAATTACCTTGCCTTGGGTCATGTGCACCTTTGTCTTCAAAGTGACATCTTTGTTCTTAAACACTTTAAAGAGATCTTTTGCAGTAGATTTGTCTGATGTAATGTGTCATTTGATTTCTTGACTGCTACTTCCATGGGTGTCTTGGAAGAACAGCCATGGAAGATTGTGGGCCCAATAAAATGAATTCCTTGACAACTTTAAACTTTTCTTCATTTATCGTGATATTGCTTACTGGCCCAGTAGTGAGGATTTTTGTCTTCTTTATGTTGAGGTATAATCCACACAAAAGGCTGTAGTCTCTGAGCTTCATCACTAAGTGCTTCAAGTCTTCTTCACTTTCACCTACCAAGGTGGTTTAATCTGCATATCATAGACTCTTAATGTGTCTTCTTCCAATCCTTATTCTGTGTTCTTCTTCATGTAGTCCAGCTTTTTGGATTATTCACTTGGCATATAGATTGAAAAAATATGGTGGAAAGATACATACATCTTTCCTGATTTTAAACCACTCAGCACCCCACTGTTTTGTTTGAACGACTGCCTCTTGGTCTATGTACACAGATTCCTCATGAGCATAATTGAATGTTCTTGAATTCCCACGAAATGTTACCCATAATTTTTTTATGATTCACCCAGTCAAAAGCCTTTACATAGTCAATGAAACATGGGTAAGCATCTACTCAGATACCTAGCCCTAATTGGACTTTCATCCTAACAGCTCTATATCCCTAACCTTCTAAATATGTAGTGGATCTCTCCATTTCATGACACCTGCCATGAACTTCAGGAGTTCTGGTGGCTCTGAGGTTAAGTCATTGGGCTGCTAACCAAAAAGTCAGTGATATGACCCAGCTGCTCTGCAGGAGAAAGATGAGGCAGTCTGCTTCTGTGAAGATTTATAGCCTTCAGAACCCCATGGGTGTCACTATGAGTTGGAATCAATTTAATGGCAGTGGGTTTGTTTTTGGGGACCATGACCTTCATTTCCCCCAGAATTCTTATAACAGCCTCCTAAGTTATCATTCAGACTCTAGACTTGTTCTACTCTAATGTATTTTCCAGTTTTTTTTTTTTTTTAATTTTTTACTAATGACCAAATTTGATTATATTATACCCCTGCCTGAAGGTATTCTGTGGTCCCTTATTGCTCTCATTGGAAGTCAAAAATATTACAAACCCTTCAGTCTATTTTTCCTGATTTCCTCTTTACACCTGTTTTCATTACTTATGTTGCTGCTAGGTTCCAACTCATAGAGACCCTATGTACAACAGAAGGAAACACTGCCTAGGCCTGTGACATCCTCATAATCATTGCTATGTTTGCAGCCCATTGTTGCAGCCACTGTGTGAATTTATCTCATTGAAGGTCTTTCTATTTTTCACTGGTCTACTTTACCAAGCATGATGTCCTTCTCCATTGACTTGTTCCTTCTGATAAACATGTCCAGAGTACATGAGATGAAATCTCACCACTCTCACTTCTAAGGAGCATTCTGGCTGTTGTTCCAAGACACATTTGTTTGTTCTTCTGGCCAGTCTATGGTATACTCAATGTTGTTTTCCAACAACATAATTCAAATGCATTAATTCTTCTTTGGTCTTCCTTATTTTTTGTCCAGCTTTTGCATGCATACGAAATGATTGAAAATACCATGGTTTAGATCAGATATACCTTAGTCCTCAAAGTGATATCTTTGCTTTCTTGTATCTTGCCTTACAAATATTAGCTACTAAACCACTTTTCTGCCCTCTGGGCTCCTACACATGCTGTTACATCTCTCTGTAATGGTTTTTCTTCCTCTTTTTGTTGTATTTAACATGGTTAAACTTTCCCCTCTATCACCCTTTCTAATCCTTTGTTTCCACATTAACATACTCCCAGATTTTCCATAGGTTTCTTGTACCAATTCATTTTTGTCTCCTTAAGGGGCTCTCTGTCTTCCTAGACCAGGCACTTAATTGTCTATCCTGGAAAAATTTATGGAGATTCTGGGGTTTCCCAGCTTGAATCCTCATCACCTTCTCCATTAAACCTTTATCCCTTATGGTACTCTTCATTTTAGTTGATGATATTTCATCCACTCAGCTATCAATGCTGAATTTTGAGAATTATCCTTGATTCATCCTTTTCTGTTGCACATATATCCAATGAATCTCCCAATTTTCTTACTTAACTATTTCTCAAATATTGTGATAGTTCCTTCCATTGCTACTCTTACTGCCTTAGCTTAAGTCCTTATCATCTCTGATTACAACACTCCTTGTTGTGGCTAGTACTCCTTTACATATTTTGTATGCATTATTTTAGTTAATTTTCCCAGAAAGATCTCTTTTAAATAGGGACTACTTACTATTTGTATCTTTAAATAGATAAGGAGCTTACATAGGTTGAGAGATGTTTGACAACTTCTCCAAGCGTAATTATTGAATAATAAGTTTTATAACATAGAACATCCATGCATTTTTATAAAAAAACTACTAGTTGCTGTCAAATGACTTTGACTGATAGAGACCCAGTGCGTGTCAGAGTAGTACTGTGCTTCATGGAGTTTTCAAAGGCTCATTTTTTGGAAGTGTCACCAGTCCTTTCTTTTGAGGCATGTCTGGGTGGACTTGAATTTCTAGCTGTTCAGTTAGCTGCTCAGCATTTACATCACCCAAGGACTCTGGCATTTTTATAGGAATATCTACTTCTGTAGATATATCGCCTCAGAAAACCAAAGAGGGGTCGTTATGAGTCGAATCTACTTGGCAATGTTTGTTTTTTGGTTTTTATTAACATACAATGACTAGTAGATCTTTTATGTCTCACAGTTACTCCTTTAAAGTCAGAAATTTGTTTCTAAACTCTTGCTTAAACTTTTGTCAAAACATGTCATACGACCTGCCTGAAATCCCATGTTCTGTATTGAAAGCACTAAAAACATTTTTTGTGACTCTTTCTTGCTGACATTGATGCTGCCTTTGAAGTGAATTTGGGTCAAAAGAGTAGTAATCAGACAGAGTCACAGAAGGCAGCCCATTCTTCTCTTGCTTCCTTTTCTATAGTGGCATGAGCTGCCTTCAAGCTTTTAATCCCCAAACTCGGGGAGGGTTTCAGCAAGCTTAATATTTTGCTTTACAGCCTATGTAAAGAAAACTCAAACAGGGCTTCTGCAACATAACCACCCTCTCATTTTCTGCCTTATCCTTGCTAGCTCATTAGATGTCCATCACTCTCTTCCCAAGCAGCTTTCCCAATTATGTTGGTGGTGCACAGCTTGCCTTCTTAAAGATTGTATTTTTCACTCTGCTCCTGCCATTCCACTGGAGAGGAAATCTACATCTGTGCTCCCATGGAAGCCATAAGGTCACCACGTGAAAACTTGGAGGGCAAAAAATGTTGTCAGTAATGAGATCTCAGGCATTTGGAAAGTTCACAGGGTCCTTTGTACAACACTGAAGAATCCCTCTGTTTCCTCTGGTGCCGTTTCATGCTAATTTCAGAACATCACCCAGTATAAGGCATCTCAACTGCAACTTCAGTTCACAGTGGAGACCCTTTCATCCTGTTTTGCAGCTTGGCAGTTAGGTTTATCTTGTTGATCTGTGGAGAAAAAGGAAAAGAAAAAAGAAACCCAGTCACATGAATGTAACAGATCGAACAAATTGGGGGGTTTTCTCCTACTGCTTTTTCACTTATTAAAATGAGAAATGAAAATTGTTTTTCAATGGGGCACCGATTATTATGATTATTGAATATTGGGAATGTATGTGACATCCTAAAACTCTGAGATTTTTGTAAGTTGTTGAAATAGCCTGAATAACAACAAATTGATGATGTCACAAATACAGGATTTTTGTCACAAATTTGTAATTGATTTTGCTTTATTACTGTTCTGATTTTGTCCAGTGAGGAAGCAGAAAGCCCAATACACCTGTTTCTCTATTTGTGACCTGTTTGGTTTTACCATATAGATAAAGCCGTGAGGGTGGAGTAATGGAAGTAATTGACTCTCTAACCTCATACTGTGTGCTTTTTTGACACTGCCTCACATTTAAACTATGAAACTTGATTTGAATACAGATATGCTTGAGGAATCCTGGAAAGGCAGTTCCTTGATTCACCTCATTTTGCTCTCCATTGTCCTAGTTCTAATACTGTGCAAGTATACCTCTAGGAAAATGCCTTCACAGTAAAGGAAAAAAGGACACAGGTAAACCTCTTATTGGGTGGTCTTCTGGGTTCCCTGTTGTCAGTCAGCTACAGGTGTTTAATCATAGAATCAAAGAAATTCTGGCAAAATTATGCAATCTAAGCCCTCATCTTTGGGCTAGAGAGTAACTGAGTTTCTTACTTGCTGCTCTTTCTTTATTATTCTTTTTTTAAAAAAACTTATTCTTCTACTGAAAATGAGTCCAAACTCTTTATGTTTGTCATATAAGTCATATAAGTGGGAAATGAACACTCATAGCATTAGATTTTCCGTGCTCTAATAAAAGGCAGCTGATGAAAGTTCATCTGTGATTCGAGAAATTGTTTTACGGAACACAAATCAGTCAACTGTATCATGCTATTATAATTCAGCTGTGAAGTTGGTTGAAAACACCAGATAATTAATTTTCAACGTGGTTAGCTTTACCCTATATATAAGTCCTTAGTATAAAGGTAGTTGAAGAATATTAGCATATACATGGCA
>NW_006921621.1:4903654-4964864 GCF_000298275.1 Orycteropus afer afer
GATGGTGCAGGACTGGGCAGTGTTTCATTCTATTGTACACAGGGTCGCTATGAGTTGAGTTGACTTGATAGCACCTAACAACAGCAATAACATTCAAAAAGAAAAAACTTAAATGAATGACCATGCCATGTAACACTCATTTTATGTTATACTTTATCCTTTGTACTTTTAGCCCTTTTCAAAAGTGTAATTAAATACCAACCAACCAACCAACCAACTCACTGCTGTTGAGTGGGATCTGCCTTACAGCAACCTCTCCTTGGGTTTCTGAGGTGGTATCACTACAGAAGTAGATTGCCCAACTTTCCTTCTGAGGAATACATATTTGCTGAATTGTTTGGCTAATGTCTGTCACTCTCAGGAAACTTGTAGGTCTAACCAGGATGGAGTTACATTTCTCTTGCTCATTATTATATCTCATAGTGCTTGGCAAACACTGTGTACTTTTTAAATACCTGTTGAATATATAAATGGTTTCCAAGATATACATAACATCTGACCCAGTGTTTCAAACAGAATCAGTAACAAGAAATACTCAATTCTAAAAATTTCTAGAGAAAACCATAAACATTTCCAGAGAGAAGAAAGGGGCAATCTACAAAGAAACAAAAGTCAGAATAGCAACAGACTTACCAAGAGACACGTTAGGTACTAGAAGTTAATAAAGAGATATTATTAAAGCTGCACAAGAAAACGATTTTAAACCGTATGCTCCTATACCAGCTGTGGTGGTTAAGTTTGTGTGTCAACTAGGCTGGGCCCGGTTGAGTGGCTGGGCAGCTGGTGGTAGTTATTCCCCATAATGAGACTGGCAATCAACTCCATAATGGGACCTACCACAAGCAGCTGAGTAGCTGCTTTAGGGATGTGAACTACTTCTTGTATATAAGAAACAGCTTTGGGACTGTTTATGGCATGCTTGGACTCTGCATGTAGCCAAATCATTGTTCACCAGCCTGCCATTCTCTGCCTACCTTGGGACTTTCAAATGACTTGAATTAATGGCCTGCCATGTGGTTTGGTAATATAAGGACTGTGCCTTTTTACTTGTCAACCTTGGGCTTGTCAGTATCAGCAGCCAGCAGCTGTCTGAGCGAAGAAAAGCTTATAGCTTCGATGGGCTGGGAGCAGGAGGCAGAGCTGAAGCCCAAGGTTGGGGGGCTTTCGCCCAGCCCCTAGCGCCTGGCACTTTGAACTTGGACTTAAAGCCTCCAAACTGTAAGAGAATAAACTCCTGTTTGTTAAGGACATTCCATTTGTGGTATATTCCTGTCAGAGTGACACTAGGTAACCAAAACACCAGTCAAAGTGGCATTTGCTTTGGGAGAGTAAAACACAGATATTTTTGGATATTTATGAATTCAGGAGGAAGTCTGGCAGCATAGTGCCTGAGGCATTTGATTGCTAACCAGAAAGCTGGTGGTTCAAACCCACTAGCCACTCCTGGGAGGGAAGATTGGTCAATCTACTTCCGTAGTGATACTGCCCCGGAAACCCAAGGTGGGGTTGCTGTGACCTGGATCCAACTCAATGGCAGTGAGTTTGTTTGTTTTTCTCTCTGGAAAGAAAAGGTTTCTTATTTGAACACACTATTTGAAAAGATCATTGGAGTTTGCTTTATTAATCCCAAGTGACTATGAACATACATACACACAATATGCCTGTCCTTTTGCCAACATACATTGAAAATTCAACATAAAACTGCAAAATAAAATCCAAGATCTAAATCTAGAATGTGTTTGAGCCAAATGCAGGCACCTATTGACATACTTGGTGGTGAAGGGAGAAGAAGGTTGTAAATATTACCTAGATGCTAGCAACATCTTCATAAGTTGTTTAAACAGTTAGTGGTAACCATCATAATTTGTACAGGAGGAAAATTTCTGTACTACTAGAGGGGGAAAAAAACTGTAAGGTGTAAAAGTAATAGGGAAACATAGCAAAAAAGTGCAAAGTAAGTTAAATAATATTGATGATTAAAATATTTCAAAGAAAAGAGACTGTTTTTATGTCTAAGAAGACACAGAATATTAACAGGAGACAGACTAAACTAACTGACAATAACATTTAGGGAAAAAGGGACAGAAAGCAATACATCAGGCAACAGTAAAAAAAAAAAAAAGAAGAAGCACATGAAGCAATTTAATACTGAACATGGAAACCAAAGCAAAACTGAAATCTTGTCAAGATAAGGATATTCCATATATAACACAATCTATCATGTTATGAATCTTGAATTTTTATTTTAATAATGAAAATTTTATATTAACAAAATGTATTTTATGTCAATAATTCAATTATAATGTATTTAAGTAAAAGTGCTAAACTTTATAATAATTTGAATACGCTATATTTTTTTATTTTAATGTTTGTATTAAAAATGAAGAACTTGATCATATGAGGAGGTCCTTTACTTGTGAAATTCTGTGTGGCTGGCCTATCTGTGGCTGCAGGACCCATGGTGGAGCTTGGGAGAAGAGGAGTGACTCTCAACCTTCTACAAACTCCTGACAACTTTTTTCCTTATTTGATGGGATTATCTAGCCCTGTGCACAAGAGGCCCTCTGGTGTTGCAGCGCCTAAGACATTTGACTCCTAACCAGAAGTGATTCAACCCACCAGCCACTCCATGGAAGGAAGGCCATAATGATTTACCTGCCTCAGAAGCCCAATGGAGGTCGTTATGAGTTGGTAATCCACTTCATGGCAGAGGGTCTAGTTTGGTTTCATCTCCCTGTCATGAAGAAGAGCATGATCACTTTGGTTTCTAGCATCCAGGCCATTCTTTTTTTTTTTTTTTTATTAGGATTTGGGTGAAGATTTACAGAGTAAATTCACTTTTCATACAGCAGTTCACATATACTTTGTCTCATGTCATTGACCAAAATTTACAATGCAGCAGCTCCCCTCCCACTTCCTCCCCATAGTTACCTCCTCCCAGTGTCCATCCCTTCATACTCTTCTGCACCTTGAGAGGCCCATTGTCTGCCAACCCTGTATATGATCTTGGATACACTCTCCATTTAGACATACATAATTGTTTAGCTTGTTCACCCATCTATCCGTCCCTATACCCATGTTTGCTTTCATTGACAACTCAGTATTGTATTTGCAAAGGGGTTCATATTTGTTGTTTGTACTGCCCATGTAACTCTCTCTGTCTTTCTCATCCTCAATGCTGCCAGGCCATTCTTTAACGGTGGAAGATTAGATTATGAATTGATTTACACCCCATTATGTCTTTTCTTTCACTCTCTCCTTTCAGTCTTTTTTCATTCTCCTTCCCCACACTGCTAATCTACTACTCAATTCAAAGAAACATTGATACCATGAAAATTAAGGCTTTTGGATAAATCTCCCTCCTTAATTATGAGTTAGTACTTTAGAAATGCATGGACAACTTTTTCTGTGTGTTTTTCTAGGTATTCACATATAAGCAGTGATAACAGTAAGTCATTAATATGTAGATTGTTAGGTTGATGGAGTGTAGATGGACAGGACTAAACCAAATTAAGGATGATGATGACTAGGACTTAGATGCTGATAACCACTCACCTATCAATAGACAAAAAAACTAAAAAAAACCAAACCCACTGCCATTGAGTCAAATCCCGACTAATAGAGAAGGTCAGAGTAGAACTGTCCCATAGGGTTTCCAAGATTGTAAACCTTTATTGAAGTAGACTGCCTCATCTTTCTCCTGAGAAGCAGCTGGTGGACTCGAACAACAGTCCTTTCCATTAGCAACCATGTGCTTAACCACTGCACCACCTCAATAGGCAATGTTTTTTTAAAAAATGGTGACACACAAAAGTTCAAATTTCAGACTATGTTGAAATAAATGAAGCTTTCAGTAACAGAAGGAATTATGAGAAAGAATGTTGAGAGAGTTGAATAGTCTTGAGAGCAATACTACAGAAGATTTTAAAGTTAAAGTAAGAAGATATGAGGAAAGAATGGCTAGGAAGACTGAATTAGACATTGCTTAACACTTTCTTAGTATTTTTTTAGCACAAATCCTAATATATTTTTACAATTTAGACTTTCTGAGTTATAAAAAGACTATTTCTTCCTACTGCTTTTTACTCCCTTTGCCCTTCTGGTGCAAAGAGAGGACAAAAAAATATTAAATACACCTTTACAAAAAAATATGAGCTATCTCTAAAATTTTTTAAAATACAAATTTAAAAATGTTGCTTTCTCCAATATTTTTGTCTGTGCACCCCTCAGCAAATTTTTTCCCTTTTGCCAAGTTAGTCAGTTGAAATAACAATTTTGATTTATCATTGTTTTGTGAAAAGTGCTAATACTTAATATTAAAACAATAAGAAACTTCTAGAGAAGTTACGTATCTCCCAACTGTGTGAAACAAAGGATTTAGCCAATTTTAGGTTTGATCCCTGTAATTTAAAGTGTATCTTCTAGTCATTCTGTAAAAAAGAAAAGTGGAGGGTCAATGCTGTTCTTGGGACATTTGAAATGGTTTCATCTCACAAATAAACCCAGCAGTTCATATTGATGCAGATGGAGAACCAAGTTTTAATTGTAATCAATGGCCTCCCCTTCTCCACTTTGCCAAATGATGCATGTTTCAGGCAGGGCACTCCAGAAATTTTTCTCATGGAGGCCTGTTTCTGCCTAAATCAGTGTGCATTCCTTTTGATTTTCCTACAGTGTGCACAATATACCCTCAAACACACACTGCTCAGGGTAATATTTCTCTAATGTGATGAAATCAATGGGAACACAGCCTTTTTTGCCTGACAGTATTGTCAGGGTGTATTATCTGGTTTAGGCTGTGGCTTCAGTTCATAGCAGTCGTCAGTTAAATTTCCCTTTCTGAAGCTGAGCAAAGTGTGGTAATGTCACAGCCACAGGCGACTGCCGTTCATAGGATGGTTACTGGAGAAGCATAGCCTCCTGGCTTGTCACACTGTATATATCTCAGGGTCCTCTCTTCCTTCCTAGTCAGGGGTTTCCAAGAATGTTGCCTGGAGCAGTCATGGGATGCAAAAGAGAGAGATTTTTGTTCTGCACTTAGAAACATTACTACACTTCACACTGTTTCTGATAAGGGGAAATTTAACTGACTTGCTCTGAACTCCATCTATCAGATAATACACTCTGACAGGGCTGTGGATAAAGGCTAGAAAACCTACTAATTTATATTTCATTATCTCTGCGCTTGGCTTAATGTGTTATCTTTTGCTAAGTGTTACAAAGATAACAAGGGGAACTGAAATGGGGAAGGGGAACCCTGACCCCACAGGGGATGAAAAAGGAACACTGTGGGTAATGCAGCCTCCTGTCTTAAGCAGTTACAAGCCAGGGGATAACTCTGCAGCCTGTGCTTAAGATTGGAAGAGGCAGGGCAATCCTGCACAGGTGAGAAGTGGGCCATTTCCAGCATCTGCTGCATCTTGCTGTGCACCAGAAAACAAAATGAGGGTAATGGAATTGTGAAATAGCACTTTGATGCCCAGGCACTTTCTAACCCACATCTCAGGTGGTGACCTCAAGAGCCAGGATAAGTGTATCTTCCTAGTATTTTTGAAAAAGGGAATCCCTTAGTGGTACAAACATTTACCTATCTGAAAGGTTAGAGGTTTAAATATACTCAGAAGTGACTTGAAAGAAAGTCTTGGTGATCTATTTCTGAAAAATCAGCCATTGAAAGTTCAATGGATCACAGTTATACTCTGACATAGAAGGAGTCACAATGAGTCAGAATCAACTTGATGGTGACTGGTTGGTTTATAGAAAAAGACACTCTTGAGTCCCAATGTACCTTCATTGGAACCAATGAAATAGTAAGGGCTTACTTTAGGGAAAACTACTCTCTCTCTCAGGACACAGGAGAGCCGGTTGTTATAAACATTTTTGGAGATTGTTGGAGTAGGAGTTAATGTCCAACTCCTATGCAGTAATGTAGAAATACTTTTTGGTAGTTCTTTATGATAATGGGTAAGCCTGCATTGCAGTTGTCTAAGATTTGCAAAGGGGTAATAAAATACAGTTAATAAACTATAGACTTTTCAGGAGAATTTAAGATTATGCTGAGTGAATTCTACATATTAACTGACCTTTATTTGTCAAACACTAGGTCAGATGCTGAGAAACAAAATGTTTATAAGACTCTTAAGAGTCTCTCCTTGGCTCCTGAAAAGAGAGCCATGCAGACATCTCTCAGAGAGGGTAACTTGATTTGCCTTTTGGTTTATGTTGACAAGTAGTGTAAAAGCAAGAGGCTAGGTACATGAATAGGAGTTCAGCTCAAGGTCAGCTATCTATGCAATTTTTTCTAAGAGGAATCATTCTCCTCTTGAGGGTATATGCAAAGCAGAGAATTACAAATCGTTTATCTTTGGTCTCAGGATGGCCAAATTGTACTCCTTAGCACCTAATAAATGATTCCTACATTGAGCTTTTGCTTCCACATTGGGAAAATGAAAGAGTGGGGAGAAGTAAAAACATACTGTACACAAACTTTAAAAACACAAAATGTCAAAAAAGAAGTAATTGTAATCACAGAATATTAGACCTGAAAGGAATCAGAAATTATTTGTAAGTAAAATAACTAAAGGAAGAGGGAATATCTGGAATTTATTCCTTGCTCTGCCGTTGACTAGGTGCATGTCTTTGGAAAAACAGTTCCCTCTAACGTTTCAGAGGCATATTTGAATAGGTTACTTCTAACAGTCCTTTCCACTTTAATTCCTTACATTGGTATCTAAAGAAGTAGAAACATGTCAGAGTTACACAGGTGGTTGATGGCAGAAGCAGCATCTGAATTTCTGACTCTCATTGCAATGTTTGTTATTTCTGTGTTTTAAAAAGTATCATTGCAATAGTTAAAGTAGTGTGTCAACTTGGCTGGGCAATGGTTTTGAGTGACTAGGCAGCTGGATGTAGTTATTACCCACGATGAGACTGCAATCATCTCCATAGTGGAATCTGCTGTGAGCTGCTAAGTAGTTGCCTTCAGGGTGTGGCTTGTTTCCAGTACATAAGGAGAAGCTTTGAGAAAGGTCTCTGCACTTTTGGCACATCCAGACCCTGCCTTTGGCTGAAATTTGGCCTGCTATCTTGCCTGTTGATCTGAAGATTGTTCCTGGACTTGAACTAGTGTTTTGCTATGTTTCTTGCCAATCTTGGGATTGTGCCATTTTACCAGTCAATCTTGAATTTGTAAGCCCCAACAGCCAGAAACTGTGTGAGTCAGAAAAAGCTTCCAGGCCTACTAGGCCTGCAACAGGAGGCAGAGCTGAAGCCCAAGGTCAACGGACCTTCATTGAGCCTGAAGAGCAGCCACTCTGAATTTGGACTTCTAGCCTCCTAAACTGTAAGAGAATGAATTCCTATTTGTTAAAACCATCTACTTGTGATGTTCATGTTACAATAGCACTAGAGAACCAAGACAATCATGCTACTTCTTCTTCTTATTATTATTATTTTAAGTTCATTGGAATCTGTGAAAAAGTACCTTGAAGTTTTATTATTGGATCACCAGTCAAAATAAATAAATATTAGTTGTTATTAGCAGGTGGCTTCAGATGAATTCCTTGTTGTTATTATTTGCCATTGAGTCAGACCCGACTCATAGTGACCCCTCCTTGGGTTTCTGAGGCAGTATCACTATGGAAGTAGTTTGCTCAACCTTCCTTCCGAGGAGTGGCTGGTGGGTTTGAACTGCCAGCCTTCTGGTTAGTTGTCAAGTGCCTTAGGCACTACGCTACCAGAGCTCCTGATGAATTCTGTATTCAACTTTAAAGCTATGAAGCGTCCACTGAAACTAATTACCTCCAATACTTTTGAAGTAGTGTTCTGAGGTACTCATTCAAAAATCCAAGAATAACTGTGTGGTAACTTTACATACTATATGTCTTTCCCTAATGATACACTCCAAATGTTCATGCAAATGTCAGCTCCCAAGTTTTTCTATTCACACTGTAGTGTCCTGACTTAAGGCTTTGCCTGAAAGAGCCTGGATTAGCTCTCAAATTTCTGCCAAACTGCTTCTGACAGAAGCCATCTGAGACTATGTAACTCAGGTGTTTTGACAATTTCTCTGGGGAACACCTACAGTCACTCCAAGGGGTGGGGGTGATGATAAGGACTTCATCATTTTGATATTCCTTCACCTCCCACACATAACCAATTTTGGTTGCCAGGTTTTTATGTGCCTTTAAATGCAAACTGAAAAATGGCCTTGCTACTCTTTCACAGTTATGCTTTCACTATTGCCATTTTGCTGTGATAGACTTTTGCTTCCTATGGGAAGCTCTCCTATCAACATTAGTGAATGATACTGATCCTGCAATTCTCATTCAACTTACAAGCTAACACTCAATTCTGAGTTACTGATGAACTCCATAGTTCAGAACACTTCTTCCCTATTCCTGATGCTTCTTTCCTATGAAGGGAGCTTTATTAATATAGCTCAGAGTCTTTCTGACTCATTTATTTTATTCTGGGGGAGTGAAAAGCATTGCTTGATTAGTAAAATTGGGAATGACTGGGAACATGTGGCTAAGCCCCATCTTGTACACTGTTTCTCTAGTTTTCTCTGTCCCAGAAGGGATGAGTTGGAAATGGGAAGAAGACTTGGGTCCAGCTTTGCTTATGCTTTGGATTTAATAATTCTGCTTAATTTTAAGGTTCAATTATGATGTCCATTGGAATCTCACACTAAAATCCACCCTCCTATTTAGTCCTCATTAGTGATAATGTTTCATTTGGCTTTCATGTTGTTCAGACCTTAGGTAGAAAAGGGAGGAATAAATTGATTACTATTCCTCTTGTCTCCCAAGAAACCATCTCCAACATGGAGAAGGACTAAAAAGGTAAGTTATCTTAATTCAATAAATGCTACCCACCAGTCACTTCTCAGCAGGAAAATTGGGCAATCTACTTCCGTAATGATACTGCCTCGGATATCCAAAGAACGGACACTATGAGTCGAATCTGACTTGGTGGCTGTGAGTTAGAGACATTTTCTTAGGCATTAAGGGAATAAATATCATTTAGACACAGTCCCTAACTTAGGGTGTTTAGATTTCAATGGAGCAGATTGGTCAGGAAGCTTGAAGACATCAAAAGGAAAGACCATAATAAGAAACACAAATGTTTATCTCTTTTAATCAATTATAAATTATCAAGGTATTTGGGGAGGGGTAGAGAAAGGCAAATGAAGGTGAAAGATAAAACATATATTCATAAATGGATTCCACTGATAATTCATTTAGTCAGCAGTTATACTTTTTCTTGTAGTTTTTTTTTTAAATATTTTAAAAATATAACTCTTTTTAAACATATAACTTCTATGGATCTGAAAAGCTGGGACTCAATCTGTGGCTAAATAAATGTAAATTGAAAAATTATAAATGTAGTTTTTAATCACATATGATAAATTCAATGTTTTGGTGCTATGCTTTCCCATGGACAATTTAGCCTCAGTTTCCTAACTGACAAATTAGGAGACTAGATGTCACCTTTTCATAATGGTGGTTTTTGTTCTTGTTGCATGCCATTGAGTTGAATGTGACTCTTAGCAACAACAGAATAAAATGCTCCCTGGTCCTGTGCTATTCTAACAATCCTTTCTATGTTTGAGCCCCTTGTTGCAGCCACTGTGTCATCCATCTTGTTGAGGGCCTTCCTCTTTTTTGCTGACCCTCTGCTTTTCCAAGCATGAAGTCCTTCTCCAGGGACTGGTAGATTCTGATAACATGTCCCATGTATGTGACATAAAGTCTCACAATCCTCTCTTCTAAGGAACACTCTGGCTGTATTTCTTCCAAGACAGATTGTTCATTATTCTGGCAGACAATGATATATTTGTTATTTTTCACCAACACCATAATTCAAACACATCAGTTCTTTTTAGGTCTTCCTTATTTGTTGCCCAGCTTTTGCATGCATATGAGGTGGTTGACAATACCCATGGTTTGGGTCAGGTGCACCTTATTCCTCATAGTGACATCTTTGGTTTAATCTTTTAAAGAGGTCTTTTATTATTCAATGCAAAAAGAAGTTTATTTATGAAATTTAAAAATGGATGATAACAAATCTCAATGATGTTTATAATGAACCTCAGTGGTGCAGTGATTAAAGTGCTTGGCCACTAAGTGAAAGGTCAGTGGTTCAAACTCATGAACCCATCAGCAGGGGGAGATAAAAGTGGTAGACTGCTCCCTTTAAGATTACAGCCTTGAAAACCCTACAGGGCAGTTATGCCTTGTCCTACATGATCTCCATGAGTCATAATTGACTCTATGACAATGGGTTTGCTTTTCATGAAATTTGTATTTCACTGATTCTGTCATTTGATTTCTTGACTGTTCCTTCCATCGTTGTTGATTGGTAATCCAAGAATATGAAATCCATAACCACTTCAAAATTCTCTCTGTTTATCATGATGTTGCTTATTGGTCCATTTGTGGGGATTTTTGTTTTCTTTGTATTGAGGTATAATCTACACTGAAGGCTGTAGTCTTTGATATTTGTCAGTATGTACTTCAAGTCTTCTTTCAGCCATCAAGAATGTGTCATCTGCATATTTCAGGTTGTTAATGAATATTTCTCTTATCCTGATACTGTGTTCTTCTGCATTTAAACAAAAAAAAACCCCACCACTCACTGCCATCAAGTTGATTCCAACTCATAGTGACCCTCATTGGGTTTCTGAAGTGGTAAATATTTATGGAAGTAGATTGCTCCACTTTCCTTCCGTAGAATGCCTAGTGGGTTTGAACCATTGATCTGGTTAGCAGTCAAATGCCTTAGGCACTGCACCACCAAAGAGAGCTCCTTCTCCTTTATATAGTTCAGTTTATTGGGTTAATTTTTCAGCATACAGATTAAGTATGGTGAAAATATACAAGTCTGAAACAAAGGCCTGAGCATAGCGTGAATAAATGCTCAATAAATGGTCATAAAAACCAAACGCACTGCCATCAAGTCATATGTGACTCATAGCAACCCCTCCTTGGGTTTCTGAGGTGATAACACTATGGGAGTAGACTGCCCAAGCTTCCTTCTGATGAGTGGCTATTGGGTTTGAACCATCAGCCTTCTGGTTAGCAGTCAAATGTCTTAGGCACTATGCCACCAGAGCTCCCCAATAAATGGTAGAGAATTATTATTTACATTTTGGCAAACATCTAGTTTGGATTTGAGGAATTTCTTGAATCTTCATATAAAGATTTTTGTGTTTCTGTTGCATAGGGATAATAACACATATTTATATATTCTTTGGATGTTTTTGATATTATGTAGTTAAGATGAGCATACTCAAAATATAGATACAATTAGATTAAGCTGGGGTTAGTGTTAGGAGATGGAGAAAAATGGAACAGAAAAAGGAGGATGTTAATTCACAATTACCCTGTAACTTTTTAAGAGTACACTCTTATCTAGACAAACATTTGTCAATATATGTCTTTGTTTCTTTGTAGATTTTAAGCAAATTATCATTGTTTTTGAAATTTTTAGCATAAATTATTGACATTTTTTATTTCTATTTCATAATGCAAAGTATTAGAGTTATAGAAGTAAGTGTTGGCATATCAGTTATTATTCCTATTAAATAGCAAAAGAACAACATTTCCTCTATCTCATGAAATGAATGAAGATAGATGTTTCCTGATGAATACAGTTCAACATAAGAAGCAAAAATCACTATCTCACTCTGGTGGTTATGTTTGTGTGTCAAGTTGGCTAGGTCTGGTTGAGTGACTGGATAGCTGGTGTAGTATTCCCCATGATGAGACTGGTAATCAACTCCATGGTGGAATCTACTATGAGCAGCTGAGTAGCTGCCTTTGGGTATGTGGTTTGCTTCCTGTATATAAGGAAAAGCTTTGAGAATGGTCTCTAGCCTATGGCACGCTTGGACTCTGCATGAAACCATGTCATTGCGCAGCAGCCTGCCATGCTCTGCCGACCCTGGGACTTATAATGGACTTAAGTTAATGGCCTGCTGTGTGGTTTGGTAACATCGGGACTGTGCCTTTTTACTTTTCAACTTTGGGGCTTCTCAGCCTCAGCAGCCAGCAGCTGTCTGAGTGAAGAAACACCTCTAGCTCCAGTGGGCCGGGAGCAGGAGGCAGAGCTGGACCCCAAGGTTGAGGGGCTTTCACCCAGTCCCTAGAACCTGGCACTTTGGACTTCGATTTAAAGCCTCCAAATTGTAAGAATAAACTACTGTTTGTTAAGGCCATCCCATTTGTGGTATATTCTTGTCAGAGCAGCACTAGGTAACCAGAACACTCACAGACAGAAGACTTCATTAATTGGCCAGGACTTATGGTAAAGGCATACTCTATGCATAAAGAATATTATGTTACTATGTTCCTAGTTTGTAATGATTACCTAGATATGGGGAAGAAGGAGAAGGTCACTGAGGGGAGAGAGAGAGAGAGAGAGAGAGAAACATTCTCACTCTGAAGGAGCTGTCACAATAATATTTCATGGTGTTTGTGTGTTCTCCTCCATTTCACCTCCCCAAAATTAAGTAGTATTTTGCTTTGAATCTTTTTATATTCACTTCTATATTTTAGATTAGCCCACAACAAAGCATAGATTAAATTTTCTCTATGCTTATATTGTTTCTCTATAGATAAAAATTCATGTACATGACCTCTAATCAAATCATATTCCATTCACCATGTTCGATCTCAAAGATACATGAGTGCTGCAAACTTTAGTTATACGAGTGATGTGAGAATGCCTCTTAGCAGGTGTCCAGTCTCAGGGAACAGCCATGTTTGCTTTATCAGGGTCAATGGATTATATAAGAAGTGTTGCATTTTCAGTCAGCTGTCTACTTGCATGCTGTCTCCCTGATTCTAGAGAGAATTTTGTTGAGCTTTATTATGCTGGAAGAATGATCACCCTTATTATGTGAACCCCCAAAAATATACCTCAAGGAGGCTGAGATGCAACATCCCATAGAAAGGAAAATTACTGAAGCACTAGAAAAACTGAATATTTTTAAATTCAGAATTTCCTAATATTTTTAAGTAGACACACATATACATGTGCAAACATACACCCACTGTCCTACTCTTATCTTCTCAGTAGGACATAATGATAGTTGCTATAATCACAGGCATTAGTTCTAAGTGTTTCTGCTTCCCTTACAGTATTTAATTATTATAGATATGTCTATATTATGAAAAAAAAAGAAAAGAAGAAAAGAATCTCCAAATCTTAGTGGCTTAACCCAGCACAACTTTATATTTACTCATGTTCACTCTGCATCACTTGGGGGATACATCCCAGCTATTAATTCACAAATCATATTGACGATAGTAGCACCCATGCGACCTGTGACTTCAGCAATCGCTGTAGAAGGGGAAGAGAGTATGTGTATGGCTCTTTCACACTACTGTTCTATGTTTCAGCTTTAAGTGACACATGTCAGAAAGTTCCACTCACTGCCATTGGTCCCAGCTAGTCATTGACTCCATGTAACTGCAAGAGGGCTGAGAAGTGTGTCTTCTGTGTGTCCAGAGAGGGAAATCAGATATTGGTTAGTACTATCAGTATCTACCACATAGGACAAGTCAAATATCTGACTACTTTTGTTTAGCTTCAAAAGGCAAAGCCACTTTGGTGACATTTCCATCATCTTGAAGATCTAGAACCTCAGTCTTGTCAGGACTCTCATGGTTGGTCTAATTCAGGGAAAATAACTCTCAGTAATCAAAGTCCAAAGAGACTTAAACATAAATTATCATTGTCATAATGATAGCAAAATGAAAACAAAATAATAATAGATGTTGGATACTTGCTAGTAAGTCTCATGACTTCTCAGTACTGCAAACCCGTTACTGTGGAGTCAATTCCAAATTACAGTGAGCCCATGTGTCAGAGTCGAGCTGTGATCCATATGCTTTTCAATGGCTGCTTTTGAAGAAATAGGTTACCAAGATTTTCCTTCAAGAAACCTTTGAGTGGACTCAAACCGCCAAACTTTTGGTTAGCAGCTGAGTGCATAAATCATTTGCACCACTGAGGGATTCTTCTCAATACAGTAAAAAGGAGTATATAGATATCAGGGCATTGCAACTTAGTGAGATTAAGAAATCTTCGCAGATCTTTCTAACTAATTGATTTTTAACTTCTTCAGGGACCAAAAATCATCTTTACTTGCTGTTTACAGCAACTTTTATTTCCACCCTAATATCAGTGTAATATTAAGGCCAGGGCCCAAAGTTGGTGGGTCCAGGGCTAGGGGCTACTTTTCATTTTCATTTGGGGGTGGCTCTTTATTAAGGCCAGGGCCTGAGGTAGCCAGGTCTGTGACTTAGAGGTTGCTTTTTGTTTGGGGGTGTCTGTATTTTAAGGCTGGGGACCAAGGTAGGTGGGCCTGGGACTGGGTGCTGCTTTTCGTTTTGGGGCAGCTCTTCATTAAGGCAGGGGCCTGAGGTAGGCAGGCCCAAGGATTGGAGGCTGCTTTTCCCTTGGGTGTAACTCTATATTACAGCCCGGGCCCAAGGTAGGTGGGTCTGGGGCTTGGAGGCTGCTTTTCACTTGGGTGTGGCTTTAAATTAAGGCCTGGCCCAGAGTAAGCAGGTGCAGAGGGGTTAGGAACAACTAAGGGAGACAAACTTCTCTGTCAGTTTGTCATCCTGTGGTGGCTTATGTGTTGCTGTGAGGCTGGAGGTTATACCACCATGTTGCAAAATGCCAGCAGGGTTACCCATGGTGGACAGATTCAGCAGAGCTTCTGGGCTAAAATGGACTGGGAAGAAGGAAGAGGTCATCCACTTCTCAAAGAATTGGCCAATGAAAACCTTATGAATAGCAGTAAAACACTGATATATTACTGAAAAATTTTATAAATAGCCCTGAAACATTGTCTGATACAGTGCCGGAAGATGAGCCCATCAGGTTGGAAGGCACACAAAATTTGACTGGACAAGAGCTGGCTCCTCAGAGTATAGATGACCTTAATGATATGGATAGAGTAAAGCTTTCAGGACCTCCAGTGGCTGGAGTGGCATAACTCAAAATGAGTAGAAACAGATGCAAACATCCTTTAATAATTAGAACATGGAATGTATAATGTGTGAATCTGGAAAAATTGAAGTTGTCAAAAATGAAATGGAATGCATAAATATCAATGTACTAAGCATTAGTGAGCTGAAATGGACCAGTTTTGGCCATTTTGAATCATACAATCATATGATCTACTATGCTGGGAATGACTAATTGAAGAGGAATGGTGTGGCATTCATTGTCACAAAGATTGTTTCAAGATCTGTCCTGAAGTACCACACTGTCAGTGATAGGATAATACCATACACTTACAAGGAAGACCAGTTAATATTACTACAATTCAAATTTACACACCAACCACTGAAGGCAAAGATGAGAATATTGAAGATTTCTACAAACTTCTGCACTCTTAAATTGAGATAACATGCAATCAAGATGTGTTGATTATCACTGAGGACTGGAGTGCAAAAGTTGGAGACAAAAAAGAGTTACCAGTAGTTGGAAAATATGGCCTTGGTGATAGAAATAATGCTGGATATTGCATGATAGAATTTTGCAAGACCAATGCCTTGTTCATAGCAAATACCTTTTTCAACAACATAAGCAATGACTATACACATGGACTTCACCAGATTGAATACTTAGGAATCAGATTGACTACATCTGTGGCAAGAGGTGATGAAAAAGCTCAATATCTTCAGCCAAAACAAGACCAGGAGCTGATTGTGGAACAGACCATCAACTGCTTATATGCACATTCAGGTTGAAGTCGAAGACAATTAAAACAGGTCCACAAGAGCCAAATATGACCTTGATAATATCCCTTCTGAATTTAGAGACCATTTAAAGAATAGATATGAGCACCAATGACTGAAAACCAGAGAAATTGTGAGATGACATCAAGAACATCATCCTTGAAGAAAGCAAGAAGTCATTAAAAAGACAGGAAAGGAAGAAAAGACCAAAATGGATGTCAGAAGAGACTCTGAAACTTGACCTCTGTGGTGGTTAAGTTTGTGTGTCAACTTTTCTGGACCTGGTTGAGTGGCTGGGCAGCTGGATTCCCCATGATAAGACTGGTAATCAACTCCATGGTGGAATCTACCACAAGCAGCTGAGTAGCTGCTTTAAGGATGCAGCATGCTTCCCATATATAAGAAGTAGCTTTGGGAATGGTCTCTAGCCTTTTGGACGCTTGAACCTTGCATGTAGTCAAGTCATTATTCAACAGCCTGCCATACCCTGTTGATCTTGGGACTTTCAATGGACTTGAATTAGTGTCTTTCCATGTTGTTTGGTAACATTGGGACTGTGCCTTTTTACTTATTGACTTTGAGCTTGTCAGCCTCAGCAGCCAGCAATGGTCTGAGTGAAGAAAAGCCTCCTGCTTCAGTGGGCCAGGGGCAGGAGGCAGAGCTGAAGCTTAAAGTTGAGGGGCTTTCACTCAGGCCCTAGAGCCTGACACTTTGAACTCAGATTTACAGCTTCCAAAATGTAAGATAATAAAATCCTCTTTGTTCAAGCCATCCCATTTGTGGTATATTCTTGTCAGAGCAGCACTAGGTAACCAGAACACTCTTGAACAGAGAGTAGCTAAAACAAATGGAAGAAATAACAAGATAAAAAAACTGAACAGAAGATTTCAAAGAGTAGCTTGAACAGACAAGGCCAATTACTGTAATGAAATGTGCAAAGACCAGGAGTTAGCAAACCAAAAGGGAAGAACACCCTAGGCATTTCTCAAGCTGAAAGAACTGAGGAAAAGTTTAAACCTTGAGTTGCAATATTGAAAGATTTTATGGGCAAAACATTGAATGATGCAGGAAACATCAAAAGAAGATGCAAGGAATACATAGAGTCACTGTACCAAAAAGAATTGGTTGATGTTCATCCATTTCAGGAGGTAGCATATGTTCAAAAACCAATGGTACTGAAGGAAGAAGTCGAAGCTGCATTGAAGGAATTGGTGAAAAACAAGGCTCCAGGAATTGATGGAATGCCCATTCAGATGTTTCAACAAATGAATGTTGTGCTGGAAGCACTCACTCAATTATCCAAGAGATTTGGAAGACAGCTACCTGGTCAACTTACTGGAAGAGATCCATATTTGTACCCATTCCAAAGAAAGGTGATCCCACAGAATGTGGAAATTATCAAATAATATCAATAATATCACAAGCAAGTAAAATTTTACTGAAGATAATTCAGCAGCAGTACACTGACAGAGAGCTTCCAGATAGGCAAGCTGGATTCAGAAGAGGATGTGGAATGAGGGATATTATTGCTGATGTCAGATGAATCTTAGCTGAAAGCAAAGAATACCAGAAAGATATTTACTTATTTATTTTTTTTTTTTTTGACTATGTAAAAGCATTTGATTGTGTGGATCATAACAAACTACGGATAACATTGAAAAGAACAGGAATTCCAGAACACTTGATTGTAATCATAAGGAACCTGTACGTAGATAAGAAGGCTGTTGTTCAAACAGAACAAGGGAATACTTTTTGGTTCAGAATCAAGAAGAGAGTGCATCAAGGTTGCAGCCTTTCACCAGACTTATCCAACATGTATGCTGAGCAAATAATTCAAGAAGCTGGGTTATGTGAAGAAGAATGTGGCATCAGGATTGGAGGAAGACTTATTAACAACCTGTGTTATGCAGATGAAACAACTTTGCTTGCTGAAAGTGAGAATTACTTGAAGCACTTACTGATGAAGATTAAAGACTACAGTCTGCAGTATGGATTACACCTCAATATAATGAAAACAAAAATCCTCACAATTGATCCAGTGAACAACTTCATTGTGGATGGAGAAAAGATTGAAATTGTCAAGGATTTCATATTACTTGGTTCTACAATCAACATCCATGGAAGCAGCAGTCAAGACATCAGAAGACGTATCACATTGGGAAAATCTGCTGCAAAAGACCTCTTTCAAGTGATGAAGAGCAAAGATGTCTCTTTGAAGACTAAGGTGCATCAAATCCAAGCCATGGTATTTTCAATACCCTCTTATGCATGTGAGAGCTGAATAATGAATAAGGAAGACAGAAGAAGAGTTGATGCTTTGGAGTTGTGGTGTTGGAGAAGAATGCTAAGAGTACCATGGTACTGCTAAAAGGACCAACAAATTTGTCCTGGATGAAGTGCAGCTGGAAAACTCCTTGGAAGTAAGAATGGCCAGACTTCATCTCACCTACTTTGGTCATGTTGTCAGAAGGAGCCATTCCCTGGAGAAGGATATCATGCTTGGTAAAGTGGAGGGTCAATGAAGAAGGGGAAGGCCCTCAATGAGACAGATAGATACAGTGGTGCAACGATGGGCTCAGGTATAGCAAGGATCATGAGGCTGGCACAATACTGGGCAGTGTTTCATTCTTCTGTCATTATAAGTTGGAGACAACATGATGGCACCTAACAACAACAAAAATATCAGGGTAAACTGAGTGAGTCATCAGAAGTTTATGACTTTAGCAAGAACAGAATAGGAGTAAAAAGAAGTAAAAACTCATAATAGAAAGCACACTTTCAACTCCATGATAGTGAGTTCTCCGTTCTAAAGAAAGGTGATCTAAAAGAATGTGGAAATTATCAAACAATAACATTAATATCTCACACAAGTAAAATTTTTCTAAAGATAATTCAAAAATGGTCGTAGCAATATATTGATAGAGAATTCCAGAAATACAAGCTATATATAGAAGATGTGGAATGAGGGATATCATTGCTGATATCACATAGATCTTAGCTGAAAGCCAAGAATACCAGAAACATGTGTTTTATTGATTATGCAAAGATATTCAACTGTGTGGATCATAACCAATTCTGTCTAACATTGAGAAGAATGGGAATCCCAGAACATGAGGAACCTGTACATTGGATGTCATTCAAACAGAACAAGGGAATACTTCATGGTTTAAAATCAGGAAGGGCAAGTGTCAGGTTTGTATCCTTTCACCATACTTATTCAATCTGTATGTCAAGCAAGTAATCTGAGAAGCTGGACTGTATGAAGAAGATCGGGCCATCGGGATTGGGGGAAGACTCATTAACAACCTGTGATATGCAGATGAGACAACTTTGCTTGCTGACAGTGAAGAGAGCTTCAAGAACTCACTGATCAAAGATCAAAGACTACAGTCTTCAGTATGGATTACACCTCAACATAAAGAAAACAAAAATCTTCACAACTGGACTGATAAACAATGTCATGATAAATGGAGAAAAGATTAAAGTTGTCAAAGATTTCATTTTACCTGGATTCACAATCAACACTCATGGAAGCAGCAGTCAAGAAATCACATGTTATATTGCACTGGGCAAATCTACTGGAAAATATCTCTTTAAAGTGTTGAAGAGCAAAGATGTTACTTAGAAGAATACAGTGATCCTAACCCAAGCCATTGTATTTTCAATCATCTCATATGCATGTGAAAGATGGACAATGAATAAAGAAGACCAAAGAAGAATTGATGCCTTTGAATTGTGGTGTTAATGACAAATACTGAAAATATCATGGACTGCCAGAAGAATGAAAAAGGTGTCTTCGAAGAAGTGCAGATGGAATGCTCCTTAGAAGCAAGAATGGTATCACCTATATTGGTTGTGTTGTCAGAAGGGCCCAGTGCCTGGAGAAGGATATCATAGTTGGTAAAGTGGAGAGTCAGAAAAAAAGAGATGGATTGACACAGTGGCTGCAGTGATGGACTCAAGAGTAGCAAGGATTGTGAGGATGGCTCAGGAAAGGGCAGTGTTTCATTCTGTCATGTAAAGCATCACTATGAGTCAGAATCTACTCAACGGTACCTAACAACAACAATAATGATTCTGATTAATCATTCTTGCTACTCAACAGAGTATAAATATATGTCAAGTGAGTATTCATGGCTGCTGTATCAATATTTCCTGTCCCTCAATGTTGAATTACTATGGTCACATTTTTTCCCCTCTCTTTGGGATTCTCTTTTAATGTTTTATGCCATTGATCAAATATTTCCAAATAGTTGATTGGATCTATTCTTGTTACATTATCATCACATTCTTGTTCTGTCTTCATGGACACTGTTCTTAGAATTGAAGACACTCACCTAAAACTTCTATGGATGTTCTAGGTAAATATATCCACACATAACACATTACTAACATCCATGAATTTATTAAAAAAAAAACAAAAACAAAACTATCTATTGGAGTACATAATATGTTCTTGATTTTGGCCTAAGTTCTATTCATATATCAGTGAAAGAAAGAGACATAAAATTCTAGTGGGGGAAGATAGACAATAAAACCAACCAATTAATCAGTCAATCAATCAATGATACAGTGTGAAAAATATTGATAAGCAAAGCAGTGCTGGAGGTGCAGGTGGTTTGAGAGTAGGCTTCTCAGAGAAGGTGATATCTGAGCTCAACATAATAGATGTAAAGAAGCAGATCATGGGGTTGTTGTTTTTGTTGTTAGGTGCCGTCGAGTCGTTTCCGACTCATAGCAACCCCACGCACAGCAGAATGAAACACTGCCTGATCCCGCGCCAGCTCCATGATCCCTGCTATACTTGAGCCCATCATCGCAGCCACTGTGTCAATCCATCTCATTGAAGGCCTCCCCCTCTTTCGTCGACCCTCCACCCTACCAAGCATACATCCTTCTCCAAGGAATGGTCCCTTCTGACAACATGATCATGGGGAGAAAATTGATAAACATTTTTCATCCTGAGGGAGCTGATGGAACATCAAATGCAGAGGCTTTAATGTTAATCACAACTTTAGTGGATCACTGTCTTAGGTTGGGTCCTCTAGAGAAGAAGCAAAACCAGTGGATGGATAGATAGATAGATAGATAGATAGATAGATAGATAGATAGATAGAGATAGAATTGCCTCATATGCATTTGAAAGCTGGACAATGAATAAGGAAGAATGAAGAAAAGTTGATGCTCAACGAGATGGATTGACACAGTGGCTGCAACAACGGACTCAAGTATAGCAATGATTGTAAGGATGGCACATGACCTCTATCTATCTAATCTATCTATCATCTATCTGTCTATCTATTTATCTATCTATCTCTATATATAGATAACAAATCTATCTATCTAGAGAGAGAGAGAGAGAGAGAGGGAGAGAGAGAGAGAAATTTATCTCAAGGAAATGTATCTCACAGAGTTGTAGAGGCTGACACATCCCAAGCCTGTGGGCCAAACGTCAAGCTGGAGGCTTCTCCTGACTCACACAATGCAAAGGCCGACTAATCCAAGATAAGCAAGCAACAGGCTTCTGGCTTCAGAGGCTGACAAATTCAAGATCAGCAGGTAAAATGGCAAACTGGTGGCTCACAGGCTGTGAAGGCAATAATCCCAAATTTGGCAGGCAATATGGCAAGCCATTGGTTCAAGTAGAGGAAACAGAGATTATGATGAGCCAGATGCAAGATCCAGATCCAGCAGGAAGCCAGAGAACTTTTCCAGGACTTCTATCTATCTATCTATCTATCTATCTATCTATCTATCTATCTATCTATCTAAAGTAGGCCACACACCCAAGGAAATGACTTTTCAACTAATTGGCAGCTCTTAGCATACTTCATCATGGAAGTGATTACATTATAGTAGATTTCATGAGGGATGACTACATCATAACTGCTAACCCATTGAGAATCATAGCCTAATGAAGCTGACACACAACTTTAACTATCACAGTCATAAGTAATGTCATCAGAGGATTTTAAATTTTTTTTAAGTTGAATTTTTCAATCTAGACTCTATTTATATTTGAGCCAAAAAATGCTTTCCTGTGAGTGATTATATCATGTAGAATGTTTAGCAGAATCCTTGGCCTCTACTCACCAGATGCCAGCAAAAAAAAAACCTCACGCCATTGAGTTGATTCTGACTCATAGCAACCCCCTTTGGGTTTCCAAGGCAGTAAATCTTTACAGAAGTCTTCTGACAACTCAAAGCCCAGTCTTCCTTCTGGGGAGTAGCTGGTGGGTTTGAACCACCAACCTTCTGGTTAGCAGTCAAATGCCTTAGGCACTACGCCACCAGAGTTCCCCCAGATGCTAGTAGACCTCCACAATTGCCTGATATTGCTCAGATATTATGCAATATACTCTGGGAGTAAACACTGCCCCTGGTTGAGAACAGCTGAGTTAGAAGAAAAAAGTAAGGATCTATCTGCCCATCTATCATCTATCTATCTATCTATCTATCTATCTATCTATCTATATCTATCATCATCATCTACCTACCTTAAAAAAAGAAAAAGTGCTGATTGGTAAAGAAGTTTCCATGATGTTCTATTTCTCTTTCAGCAGCCACTAGAATGATGCCTGCATTTTCTCAAATCATTAGTTGTTCTAGATATAGGCTTGAAGCATTCAGTCTTCTGTAGATTGACTTTCTTATTGCCCAGATGTTGACACTTCAAGGAAAGACATTGAGGAATTTCTCCAACAAAAGAGACTCTGGAGTTTGTTCTTTTGTGGACATCTCTGGCATGCATTAACTCTAGGCTTTGCAGTCACTGAAATCATAGTTAATTCTTCAGGTCTGACATCTTTTATAATGGGCATGTTAATTGTCAGAAGCTGGCCATATTTTCTGCATTTCTCACCTCATGACTGCCCCCTTGAATCTCCTACATTCTATTGCCCTAAGCAGTATTACAGAAACTTTTTGACTGGCTAGTCCTCCCTCATCATTCATCACTTTAATAAGATCATAATATGATTGGCTTATATTGATTTGCCTTTAGATCATGATGTTCTAAGGAGTCAGGCTGATTAGATATCCAGTGATTCATTGATCACCAAATCTCAGGATTGGTTCTCAGCTTGGATGTTGTTTGATTTATTTTCCCGGCTTATCAGTCCACTGTCTTTCCTGAGAGATTAGCCTCTTTGATGGGGTTTGAGTATAGCTATGCTGATGAGTTTTCATCTTCTTTTCTAAAACCATTTCCTTTTATTTATAAAGGGAAGATCTTATCAGATAGACCAAATGAATTGATGGTATCCTGTGGCTTCTTCCTGATGTGTGCTTAAGGCTCCCTTCATTTATTTCCATTAAGAAATCATGGATATTTATAGATTTATCCCTCCACTAGATACACTTTCATATAACAACAGCAGAGACATTAACTTCTTAGTTTTCACCTTCATTCACAAATGCTAATTCACTCCCCTACCTTTTTGAAAAAATAGGAACTTGTTTTATATTTTGTTCAGATTATGTTAATAGATAGGGAAACTGAATTTCCAACTGTATTAGGCATATTTAACACTGTTCCATCACTCTCTCCACTGATGTAAAGTGATTCTAGATTATGTTTATTTTGAAATACCTATGGGAAGAATTATAGGCCTCTGCCTCTTAGACTTTATGGTTGACAATATGACATGTGTTGTACAATAGCTTTGTATGAGAAGATTTATGGAGTATTAGCAGTTTTCCTCCAACTCTCTTAGGACTTTTCCTCTGCCACAAGAAAGGACGTGTTCCACATAACAGCTGCTTTTTCAGGCTGGATGCAAGAATGATAAAGATTCTGAAGCAGACTTGAACTCAGTCATGAGCTTGGAGCAGAGCCACAGTTGCAGACCCATATCTACTGACTCATCATGTGAACAAAAAACATTTTTTTTTGGAAGCCACTTAGCATGTTATGTTGTTGCTGTTAAGTGCCATTGAGTTGACTCCAACTCATAGTGACCCTATGTACAACAGAGCAAAACTGCCTGGTCCTGTGCCAACCTCACAGTCCTTGCTATACCTGAGCTCATTGTTGCAGCCACTGTGTCAATCCATATCACTGAGGGCTTTCTCCTTTTTCACTGACTTTCCACTTTACCAAGCATGATATCTTTCTCCAGGGAATTGTCCCTTCTGACAACATGACCAAAGTAGGTGAGACGAAGTCTGGCCATTCTTGTTTACAAGGAGCATTCCAGCTGCACTTCTTCCAGGAAAAATCTGTTAGTTCTTCTGACAGTCTGTGGTACTTTCAGTATTCTTCCCAAGCACCACAACTCAAAAGCATAAACTCTTTTTCGGTCTTCTTTATTCATTGTCCAGCTCTCACATGTATATGAGATAATTGAAAACATCATGGCTTGGGTCATGTGTACCTTACTCTTCAAAGAGATGTCTTTGCTCTTTAGCACTTTAAAAAGCAGATTTGCCCAGTACAATATGACACCTGATTTCTTGACTGCTGCTTCTATTGGTGTTGATTGTGGAAACAAGTAATATGGAATGTTTGACAACTTCAATCTTTTCTTCATTTGTTTTGAGGCTGATTATTGGTCCAGTAGTGAGGATTTTTGTTTTCTTTACATTGCAGTCTTTACTGCAGTCTTTAATCTTCATCAGTAAGTGCTTCAAGTCACCTTCACTTTCAGCAAGCAAAGTTATGTCATATGCATATTGCAGTTTGTTAATGAGTCTTCTTCCAGTCCTGATGCTGCATTCTTCATATAGTCCAGCTCCTTGGATTATTTGCTTAGCATACAGATTAAATAACTATGGTGAAAAGATACAACCCTGATGCACTCCCTTCCTGATTTAAAACCATGCAGTATCTCCTTCTTCTGTTTGAATCGCAGGCTTTTGGTCTATATACAGATTCTCATGAGCACAATGAAGTGTTCTAAAATTCCCATTCTTCTTAATGTTATCTAATTTGTTATGATCCACCCAGTCAAATGCTTTTGCATAGTCAATAAAACACAAGTAAACATCTTTCTGGTATTCTTTGCTTTGAGCCAAGATCCATCTGACATCATTTAGGAAATCCTTCATTCCACATCCTCTTCTGAATCCAAGCTTGTATTTATGGAAGTTCTCTGTCAATATACTGCTGCAACCATTTTTAAATTACCTTCAGCAAGTTTTTATTTGAGTGTGATATTAGTGATATTGTTTGATAATTTTTATATTCTGTTGGATCACTTTTCTTTGTAATGGATATAAATATTGCTCTCTTCCAGTCAGCTGGCCAGGTAGCTATGTGCCAAATTTCATGGCATTGGTAAGTAAGTGCCTCCATCATCACATCTGTTTGTTGAAACATCCCAATGGATATTCCATTAATTCTCAGAGCCTTGTTTTTCACCAATTCTTTCAGTGAAGCTTCAAGTTTGCCTTCAATACCATTGGTTCTTGATCATAGATCACCTCCTGAAATAGTTGAACATTGACCAATTCCTTTTAGTACTGTGACTCTGTGTATTCTTCCATCTTCTTTTGATGCTTCCTGCGTCATTCAATATTTTACCCATAGAATCTTCAGTATTGCAACTTGTGGCTTGAAATTTTTCTTCAGTTTCTTTCAGCTTGAGAAATGCCAAGTGAATTCTTACCTTCCAGTTTTCTACTTCTAAGTCTTTGCACATTTCATTATAATAACAGACTTTGTCTTCTCAAGTTGCTCTTCGAAATCTTCTGTTCAGCTCTTTTATCTCATCATTTCTTCTATTTGCTTTAGGTAGTATCCATTCACAAGCAAGTTTGAGAGTCTCTTCTGACATCCATTTTGGTCTTTTCTTCCTTTCCTGTCTTTTAAATGACCTTTTGCTTTCTCCATGGATGATATTTTTGATGTCACCCCACAATTGCTCTTGTTTTCAGTCATTGTTACTCCATGTGTCAAATCTATTCTTCTGATGGTCTCTAAATTCAGGTGAAATATAATCAAGGTTATATTTTGGCTCTTGTGGACTTGTTTTAATTGTCTTCAGCTTGTTATAGGCATCATCTATTGAGAGTAGAATAATTCACACTCACTTTTGCTAGAATGAAGACAAAAGTCCAAAGTAGGTTTTATAAAACAATTTAGAAGTTGTTATAGTATTCCTGGACAATGTACCAATTCATAGACTAGTGTGGAAATAAAGCCATGATAAATCAAATGTGTTCACTTTGTATCTTAATTGTTGGTAGCACTGGATATTTTCAACAAACATTAATAGATAAGTAATTTTGATTTTGTAGATGATATCTATATAACTATTATTACATGTTGATTGTATCCCTTTTAGCTAATTGTCTCATGTGTATGGAAATCAGTATTTTGTATGTTATTTAAGGCTTTTAAAAATTATTGTGAAATACATATAACAAAATTGTTGCCATTTTACACATTTTCAAGTGTACAGTTTTTAAGTGTAAAAGCTGCACTGAAGGAATTGGCAGAACACAAGGATCCAGGAATTGACAAAATACCCACTGATTTGTTTCCACAAACAGATGAAGCACTGGAAGCACTTACTTGTAAACCAAGACATTTGGAGAACAACTACTTGGCCAATGTACTGGATGAGATAGATATCTGTGACCATTCCAAAGAAAGGTGATCCAACAGAATGTGGAAATTATCAAATAATATCATTAATATCACACACAAAAGACCTGCTACAAAAGACCTCTTAACAGTTTTAAGGAGCAAAGATGTTACTTTGAAGAATAAGGTGCACTGAACCCAAATCATAGTATTTTCAATCTTCTCATATGCATGCGAAAGCTAGATGATGAATAAGGAAGATTGAAGAATTGTGGTTTTGGTGAAAAATATTGAAAATATCATGGGCTGCCAGAATATGTAAAGATGGAATGCTCCTTAGAAGCCAGAATAGCAAGACTTCGTCTCACCTGCTTTTGTTGTGTGGTCAGAAAGCACCATCCCTGGAGAAAGATATCATCTTGGCAAAGTAGAGGGTCAGTGAGCAAGGGGAAGACCCTCAACAAGATGGATTGATACAGTGGCTGCAACAAGATGGATTGATACAGTGGCTGCAATAATGGACTCCAGCCTAACAAGGATTGTGAGAATGGTTCAGGACAGTGCAGTGTTTCATTCTGCTGTGTGTAGGATCACTGTGAGTCAGAGCCAATTCAATGACACCTAACAGCAACAGCAATGATGGTACAGTTTAGTGACATTAATTACACTCACCATAATCACATGTAATCATCACCTCTATCTATTTCCAAAAGTTTTTCTTCACCCAAAACAGAAAATAGGTCCCTGGATAAGCCATAGTTTCCCATCCACCCTGTCTGCTCTCCAAACCCTGGTAACCACTAATAAACTTCTTTTTCTATGCATTTGCCTATCTTAGATATTTAATATAAGAGGGATGATACAATATTTGTCCTGTTTTCTCTGATTTATTTAATTCAATATAATGTTTTCCTGGTTTATCCATGTCATAATGTATCAAAACTTTATTTCTCTTTGTGACTGAATAATATTCCACTGTATGTATATATATGTTTATATACATACAATGTTTTATTCATTTATCTGTTAATGGATACTTGGGTTAATTTCACTTTATGGCTATTGGAAATAATACTGCAATGAATATTGGTGTATCTGTTTAAGTCTCTGCTTTCAATTCTTTTAGGGACACACCTATGGGTGGAATCACTGGGTATATGATAATTCTTTTTGAGGAGCAGCCTAAAATTATTTTCAGGGTGGCTATACAATTTTAGATTCCCACCAGCAATGCCTGAGGGTTCCACTTTCTCTATATACTCACCAAAACTTGTTATTTTCTGTTTTTCTGATAATAGTCATCTTAATACGGTTGCTATGAGTTGGAGTTACTCCATGGCACCTACCAACAACAACAATGGATTGAAGTGGTATTTCATTGTGGATTTGATTTATATTTCCCTAGTGACTGAAGATGTTGAACATCTTTTCAGGTGCTTAATGTCTATATTTATATTTCTTTGAGAAATAAAGTTTTATTTTTCTAATAACTGTTTTTTAAGATGTGGAAACTATAAATTCAAATATCTCAAAAGCATAAGGTAATGTGCCTTGACTTGTTGGATTTTTACGCTCAGTCTGTGAGATATTTTCTGTTATTATACCTATTTTTAAGGGAGAAAACAGGCTTTGTAAGGTCAAGCATCTTGTCCAATTGCATAAAACAAGTAAATGATTGAGACTCTTGGTGGCTCAGTAGTTAAATGCTTGGTTGCTAACAGAGAGATTGACAGTTCAAACCCAACAGATGCTCAGGAGAAAGCTGTGACTGTCTGCTTCTGTAAAGATTACAGCCTTGGAAACTCTATGAGGTAGTTCTACTTCATCCTATAGGGACATTATGAGTCAGAATTGATGGCAGTGGTTTTGTATTTTTTTTCAGTAAATGACTAAAACAGAAAAGACTTATGATTTTTCTTAGATTTTAGAGCCAGAACCCTTTACCATTACTGCTGTTCCTGTGGGATGTTGAGTCGATTTATGACTCACAGAGACCCCATGTGATAGAGTAGAATGATCATATAGGGTTTTCTGGGCTGTACTCTTTACAGGAATAATTAGTGAACTGGAGTAACAGTATCTCACTTTGAACAGCAAATACAATAATAGATAGTTCCTGCATGGATAAAATATAATTTTAAGTTCAAATTTGGACTGTGTCTTATAGACTTTCAATTTGGGCAACATCATAGACTAATGACTAAGATTCTTTGGAATCTTGAGAGGTTAAGATACATTGATTTTTGCCATTAATATCATCTCTTTGTGCATGTAAACCAATGGGATTTTCTTCTGCACCCAAAAATATGCTAATTCCCTGATACATCAGTCTACAGAAAATCATACACAACAAATTATTAGTCAATCTAATCTGTCTTTGTGTATGTTGTTGTCGTTATGTGCCACTGACTCGGACCCAACTCATAGCGACACCTCCTTGGGTTTCTGAGGCAGTATCACTACTGAAGTAGATTGCCCAACCTTTTTTTCCGAGGAGTGGCTACTGGATTTGAACTGCCAGCCTTCTGGTTAGCAGTCAGGTGCCTTAGGCACTACGCTACCAGAGCTCCTGTCTTTGTGTATACATACCCAGGAAAAAAAAAAAAGGAATTTAAATGGAACTACAAAACATCAGTAATAATGTATTTATTGAGTACCAATGAGGGGGTCCAGGTACAACTTTACGTGTTCTAATTTCATTGCTTCAATTGCATACAGTGATCCTGTCAAATAAGTGCAAGTAAATTTTGTTTGAGAAATTTTCAGGTGTGATGATCCTTTGGTAAATCAAGGTCTGGAACATGTTTTTGATTTGAAATAATCCAGAAATCATTTATATTTCATAATTAGTTTAAGAATACATAACATTTTAAAAGGAGATCTGTCTTCTGAATTGTTTGCCTAAGGCAAATATTAAAATTAATCTTTACTCCCTGACCACCAGCTAACTGAACACAAGGAGAGCGAGACCAGAAGAGCACGTGGCTGCTAAAAGATGGATTTCAGATCATCTAGAAGGTGGTTAATCCACAAACAATAATCCAAGGAGTTGACCCATGCTTTTTGGGATCCTATTATATTAGGATTCTTCTTTCCATAGAATAAGAGTTCACAAATATAATTAGAGATATTTTATGTGTCTATTTTCCCATAAAGAACCCAAACTAAAATCGTTCTTCAGTCTTAGTAACTAAAGATTTTCCTCTTCTCTTTAATTCAGGCCCTAAGTGTTGGCATTGCAATTTTGGTATTAATCCATCTTCCAGTTGTCTCACAAACTTTTTCTGACAGCCTTTAGCTGATAGGCACATTTTAATTGTTTCTTTTCCAACAAATGCTGACTCTTGTATTTCACTTTAGAATTCTTTTTGTTTTAATAGTGTAACAGAAAATGTTCAAGTTGGATTGTGGATTTTCAGAGAGAAACTCATCTTCCACTATTTCAAGGATGATTCCATGAAGAATGAAAATGTCCAGAAGCCAAATGAAATATATATTTTTTTATGTTGATACTAAGGCTAAAAACATAATAATTGTATCTAATTTTATTCTATCATGTTCCAGAAAAAAAACATACAACTATGGATAGAAAATCAGAATTACTTTATTTTACTTACTTATAATTAAATTGTTAAGACTTTAACATGAACCTGTATACTTTTCTTTATTAAAAGCCTCAACAACTTACTAACTCTTCTCACATCTGAGTCACAATGAGGGTGGTTGTCAGAGGGTATTATCAGACACTTGGCTATATTTAAATATTTAGCTCACATTTTAAATTTTGCTTAGTCTAATTTGTATTAAATTGGACCTTATTCATTTTATCTTTTTAGAACCTCAGCTTATTGTTCTCCATCTAAACCGTTATAAACAAGAACCTGATGCATAAACTCAGAGCATCTTGGGGTTTGTGTTATCACAGTCTACAAATGTTTCAATGTTATCATAGTCTGCCTAATGTTTCAATATCATTTTACACTCTATCCTGCTAACTCCCTAGACTTGACACATCAGTTTAGTTATTTTTCGTTTTACTTTTTGTATGTTTTCCATATTTTATTCAATGTTTTCTTCCTTAGAAGCAATTTAACATATTTTCTTCAGGATTTTTGTCACTGAAAAGCAAGGTCTGATTTTGATATTGCCCATTTGTTGTGTAAGTATCAGAATGGGTCATCTTCAAAGCAGTCCTCCAGTTGGGCTTAATCACTGGTTAGTGGGATAATTTCTTCTAGGTTATTTATAACTGACAAAACATATATAGGCTTTCAATTTGGGGTTTGTTTGTTTTCACAGGTTTTTTTTTTTTGCTTTTCATTTATATATATATATATTATATGTATATTATATATATATATTATATATATATATATATATATATATATATAAAATATATTGCACAATATTTTTTTCTAAAAAAAATTTTTATGTTTTAGGCAAAAACGCTTTTCACCTTCACTCAGGACAAGCTATTATGTATTATTTTCTAAAAGAAGTAAGTTGTTATCTATGTGGCCATCCCTTAAGGGGATAGAATTGACACATTTGTAGGCTCAAGTCTGAAATGACAGCAAATTATTTCAATAATCAATTTTCCAATTCCTTGTAACGTGGCTGTTGTAAAGATTTCTCCAACAATACCAGAGTCTTACAAAGAATAGCCGCAATGGCATATGCTTCTCAGTAGCTGTCACCATAAGAGAACTGAGGTCATATTTCATAAATACCCCAAAGAGTCCATGGGTGCCTGAAGCATGGTTAACGATGTGCTCCTTTTCTGTCACAGAAAACTGATGAGTGTCTGCTGAAATTTTATAGATATGTAGCTTGTTGGCACAACTGTAATAAGATCTTGGAACATCTGGTTGTGATTACAACAATTTTTTTCAATTCCATCTAAAGAATTAATAATTCCTGGAACAAGTACTCCAAAAGATAAACGATCTATTCTATGATAAAAGTTGTAAGTGTTTTGGTTGACAAGTACTGCCAAATGTTCATGACCTCGGAGATGTGGAATTGCCTTGCCCACAGTTATGTGAAAATTCCCTGCTACTTTATCGATGTATAGATGACTTCAAATTCTTCATGCATCTGTAGGCTGTGATGAATCATCTTCCCTTGGTGGAAGTGCTGTTGATGCACTTTAAAAAGTGCTTTTGAATGTCACATTTTGAAGTGAATTCTCTTCTTGTAGCCTGTATCAGCTGTATCATCTTCTGCTACTCTTTTTGCTATGGTGAAAGATGAAATACTGCTGGTTCATAAATCAGACCATCTACAGAGGTAATCTTTGTTTCTGCTAAATTCAGTACATCTGCTCCAATGTACTGACACTTCATGGTAACAGTAATATCTATATTGAGTCTCAATTTTCTAGAAAAAATCCTTGTCTACTTAATATTCACACTTCATCCATGTATCTTGACTAAAAAATCCTATTATGGTTAATAAACTCATAGTAGTAAATGGTTTTAGTAACCATATCATCACTGACTTAAGTCTCTACATAGTTCTCAGGAACTTCAGATATGCGTTCAACTCTTTTCCTAAATTTAAGATTTTTGTTCCCATTCAATCACACATCTTCAAGAAAACCTTCGTTTTCTTCCTTCATACTATTATGTTTGTGTCATGAGTTCCATGACCATACACTTGGGCCTCCTTTTAAAACTGGCTTAGTTTTCATTCCTGGGGTCTGTTGACTCTTCATTACTTTAAGTACTTTGCGTTTACTATTTTCTCTATACCAGAAGGCTGGCGGTTCAAACCCACCAGCCACTCCTCTTATGTGCCACTGACTCGGACCCAACTCATAGCGACACCTCCTTGGGTTTCTGAGGCAGTATCACTACGGAAGTAGAATTGCCCAACCTTCCTTCCAAGGAGTGGCTGGTGGGTTTGAACTGCCAACCTTCTGGTTAGCAGTCAAGTGCTTTAGCCACTATGCTATCAGAGCTCCTTTGACAGTCTATAGTGTATTCAATATTCTTACCAACACCATGGGTTGAATGCATCAGTTCTTCTGCCATTCTTCCTACTTCACCTAAATTAATTCTCCACTTTTACTCTCTGTACCCTTAACCACTCTATGACCTTTTCTACATACTTTTAATAGTCTGTATTTTTCTCATTTTGTTTGATTCTTCTCCATCTATCTTCTAGATTAGAAAATGTAGTTATCCTACTGCTCCAGTGCAAGTGATTCAGCAGGAATGTGAAGTTTGGAAGCACAGTCGTGGTGATCATGTGTGTTCAATTACACAGGCATTGATACACTCCCACAAGATAGGGAAAAGGATAAACCAAGTGGTGAGATTGAAATGGCTACCCAGTATCCTTCTCCCTCATATAGTTAGTGGTGTGAGAGTGTCACCAGCTCAGCAAAGAACTGAGTGTTCTAGCCATCTGGCTTTTATCCTTTAGTAACTCAGGGAGTCTCATTGTCTAAAAACTTTCATCCTAACTCTCACATCAAGAACTCACTGGATTTCTAATAGTGAATGTCTATACATAGGGCCAAAGGTGTTCTAACATAAGGCTTATGTAAAATATGAGTTTTTTTTTTTACCCTAATTGTTTCCACATGATGGGCCTCCCACAAATACAAGGTCTATGAAAGTATGAACTTTGTCTCTTCTTACCATTTAATCACCTGAAACCAATGCACACTGGCATTTCATGGGCACACAGTTAAATAAGTTTTGTGCATGTAGAAATGAAGGAAGGGACAGAATCAATGGAAAGTTGAAATAAACATTTAACATCCCTCTTCGGGTGTCATGTAGTAATAGGTTTTCACTTTTAGTATCAAAAGCCTCAATTCTGTCTTTCAACACTAAAGAACTATTTTCCCAGTGTGGAGCCTTTTTCACCTCTTCCCACATTCTCTTCAAGAATCAGGCATATGCTTAGTTAAGAAAAGAACACTTTGCCTCAGTGGGTGGTCTATGTGCCTTTAAAGCTAAAAATGATACTTTACAAGTATTGCAAAAAAGCAAATTATCAGGGTAACAGAAACAGATTCAAGCAATTCCTTCTGCCAAATTCTCTCCAGATCTGGCTACCAGTAGGAGTATGTGTCTGGGGAAGGGGAAGTGGAAATTCTTGCATGAAAGGGATTTAAGTTAACCCTTCACACAAACGCAGTAAGAGAAGGCATTCTTATCCTTCTGTTATTGCCCTTCTCAGTATCCATCGCATGAACCTCAAGAGGACTTCCCTCCATGGGTTGCACTATTTATTTATTTATTCTCTGACCCACCAATCATGGAACTGGTCTCCTAGGGCATTGACCTCCTTGTCTAAAGTATTACAGGTGAAATTGTTACATTTTAGTGAGTTCTGATTAAAAATTGTGATTAAAAGTATCTTTTAAAGTTTGCTATTTTAAGGCACGTGACTGCTAACCAGAAGGCTGGCGATTCAATCCCATCAGCCACTTCTTGGAAGGAAGGTTGGGCAATCTACTTCCATAGTGATACTGCCTGGGAAACCCAAGGAGGGGTCGCTATGAGTCGGGGCCGACTCAACAGCACATAACAACAACCAATTTTCCCCTTCTATTTATTATTATTTTATTTTTCAGTCAGATTCTTACATTGTTTTTACAAACACTATTCTTTCCTTCAGACTGTCATTGCTGATCATGTAGTAAGCAAATTTCTTAGTATAGAAATATCACTATTAGAACAACTATTCTACCAAAAATTTGGATTTACTGCCTTATATATTTTCTTTATCTTTCTCCACCAAGTTAAAAAATGTATATACATATATATTTTCTTCACAGAATTTTAGCGTAATTCTTTGCCCCAGTGGGTCTCAATAATGGCTTCCTTTTGCTTAGATCATTGCTACCACCATTGAAGTCATCTTATCTTGTGAGTAAAACCTGACAATACTAAATTATGCTCTCTTACCATGATTCTTTGATCCCTATTCAAGTAAATTATCAAGTAAAACTAGGAAGGAAATATTTTCCCATGTAACTTGCTCTTATAATGAGAAATATCATCCTCAAAACATACTAAACTATCAAAGAGCATGGTATAGAACAAGGAAATTTTCCGTATTTGTCAATGTCCATATATGTGGAGTTTTTTTTTTTTTTTTTTTTAACATCTCAAGAGATAGGGGAAAAAATGATTGGTCTTTAAGATTAGAATTTCAAATGAAATGGTCACAGTGATAGGTCATAGGGAACTTAGTGAAAGATATTTACTAAGTTTTTCTTCACATAAAATATTTTTTTTTTCAGGGTAGAAGTGTTCTGAGATACCCAGTACAATAAAGCTGTAGTGTCCCATAAGATAAAATTTCTTAAAAATATAAAAGGTATTTAAACATTTCCAACTTCCTGGCAGTGCTGGCTGTAGTGTATTTCTATATTAGTAATAACTATAGTTCTAGTTCTGTGTACTTACAAGGGGATCAATCCCTACCCTAATTGGAAGTTTATAGACTTTTAACTGAACCAGTATTGATCTATGTTGTTCAAGTTGAGTTCTATAATTTCTTAACCTATGGTATGTGTATATTAATATTAAATTTCATGTATTTCTTGATCTTTGGTTATTTTGTATTTATTGTTTGGTAATACTTCAAATTTTCCATACTCCCACAGGGGATTTTGCCATTTCCTTCATATGAGAAACTTTGAATAAGTCTTTTCAGTTTTCATATAAGGAATTCAGAGGTCTTTAAAACCTCTATCCTGATATAAACTCAGTGTCCCCTTCAGGATTTCATTCATTCTTCAAGTTTCCAGATTCCTTCATTGGCTAAGGTCCAGCACTAACAACCTTTTGGTCATCAGAACTTTGTTCTGTATCAGCTAAAATAATAAGTAAGATGCAGTCAGTTACAAAATGCAGAGTTTTACTACTATCAAACATTATCAAATCTTTCATCTTTCCTATTTTTCCAACAATTATGTATTGTGTGTAATGATCCCATTGAATCAAGAGACAAATAGCAATTATAATTTTGGGGTTTACAGTTTTATAGTAAACAAGTATCCTAGTAGATAAAGATTTTAATATTAAACAAAACCAAACCAAATCCACTACCATTGAGTTGATTCCAACTTTTAGCCACTCCATAGGACAGAAGTAGAACTGGCTCACAGGGTATCCAAGGTTATAAATCTTTATGGAAGTAGACTGCCTCATCTTTCTCCTGTGGAGTGGCTAGTGAGTTTGAACTGCTAACCTTTTGGTTAGCAGCCAAATGCCTTAACTACTGTGCCACCAAAGCCTCTTCATTTTGAAGGTTAGATATATTAAAATACTTGCCCAACATTAAAAAGAAGTTGATAAAGTTAAAAAAATCACAACATCATGAATGTTAATGGAATAATTAGTTAAGCTTTTAATAATAAAAGTGAATTTGGAGCATCTCTATATACAATACATCAAAAATATATAACAAAATTAAAGCATTAAATATATTTTTATCCATATAATAAAAGAACTCCTGAAAAGATAGAAGAAAAAATAAACCTGATATTAAAGAGTATGGTAAAATTTATGGGGTAAAAATGATGAATAAGTATCATTCTACGAAGTCTAAATTTCTAACAATTAACAAAAGAAAAGCTGTCCACCACTCAAGGAGTCACCAACCTTGGGTTTCCAAGTGATATCAGTGTGGAAGTAGATTGCCCAATCTTCCTTCTGAGGAGTGGCTGGTGGGTTTGAACCACCAACCTTCTGGTTAGCAGTCAAGTGCCTTAGACACTAAGCCACCAGAGATCCCAAGAGTCTAGTAAGTGAAAATTAACCCAATAATGGGATATATTTTTGCCAACTAATTGAAAAAAAATTATTTTTATATTGGTTGAGAATATGGGGAAAAAAGGTGGTATTAATCATGGTCCTTAGCTGCAAGCACCACAATTTTGATCTGGCCGATATAAACCAAACAGGGAATTTATTGGAAGATTATCGTGTATCTTCTGTATGAGCCTAAAAGGCTGGAAAACTAAGCTCTGACAATCAGCAAAAACAGGGGAAATAAGTAGAAGGCCTTCTCATGGGTAAAATCATAGGAAAGGAGCTTTCTGTTGAAGGTACCTCCCACCCTACAGGGTCAGCAACCACCCTTGCTCCCTGAGTATAGCTACTGTGGCCTCGAGTGTGGGTTCTTCAGTACTTCCCTTTCTCTAGGCTCTAGATTCAAAGTTTAAGTTGGGTCACTCTTTGGATTAAACCAAGTCACATACCTGCATGCTAACTAGCTACATGGTAAGTTTGAAAAGATAATACCCAATCAGGGCAATTATAGTGTAGATGAACTCTGTCTCACCAGGGCTCATTTGGTGGAGAAATTGCCAAAAAATGTTCAGATGCTGGGGTTTTAAGGGAAAAAAAAAAAAAAAATTACATTGATCTCTCATACATTGTCTTTGGGAATTGGGAATTGTTATGTTGTTGTTGTTGTGTGCCACTGAGGTCATTCAGACTCACAGAGTTCTTGTAGACCAGAGTGGAACTGCCCCATAGTTTCAGAGGCTGTAATCATTGTGGGAAGAAACTAATGTCTAAGGCATTTAACTGCTAACCAGATGGATAACAGTTCAAACTCATCAGCTGCTCAGTGGAAAGAAGATGGGACCATCTAATTCCACAAAGATTTACCTCCTCAGAAACCCAATAGGTGTCACTAGGAGTCAGTATTTTGGTTCTCTAGTGCCACTATAACAGAAATACCACAAATGGATGACTTTAACAAGCAGATTTATTTTATTCAAGTTTAGGAGGCTAGAAGTCTGAGTTCAAAGTGCCAGTTCCAGGGGCTGGGTGAAAGACCCTCAACTTTGGGCTTCAACTCTGCCTCTTGCTCCCTGCCCACTGAAGCTGGAGGCATCTCTTAACTCAGATAGCTGTTGGCTGCTGAGGCTGACAAACCCAAGGTTGATATGTAAAATGGCACAATCCCAAATTTATTAAGTAACACAGCAGGACACTAGTTAAACAATCCCAAAATTGGCAGACAACATGGCATACCACTGATGACTCGGCTTCAGTCAGAGTCAGCTTTGTTTTCTAATTTGTCCACCCAGATGGGATGTCTTTTTCTAATTCAGTCTCATAAGGTCTGGTCTTTCTTTAAATTGTTTACTTCTGAGTCACATTTTTCCTTTTAATTTAGACAAAGGAACATAGAGGCTTAGCAATAGCCATGCACAGGTACAAAGAGATGGGAAAATGCAAGTTATGTTAAGAGATTAGTGAACAAACTCTTTTTGGCAGGGCTTAACAAATAATAACCCATGAGCCAAATCTAACCCATCACATTTTTTTAAATAAAGTTTTTGTGGGAATACAATCAACATTTTCTATTTATTTACATATTTTCTACTGCTGCTCTCATATTATAATGGCAGAGGTGAGTAGTGACAGAGATCGCAGTGACCTGCAAAGCCTAAAATATTCATTTGGCTCTTTATAAAAAGACTGTGCCAAACCTTGCTTTGTGGAAGGACATGAGAGAAAATGTCCTGAAGAGAAGGTTGGATCAGATGTGGAGAACCCTGAAACCTACTGAATCCTAATCCTTCATAAAATAATATGAAACTTTTTGAAAATACCAAGATAGTTTACAGATGTGTGTAGCAATGATGCTCTGGTTTCCTGCTAAGGGTCAGCAAGAAAATTCCTTCTAAGAAACTGTGATGAAGAAACCAGGACAACACAACCAATGTGAGATAAATGATTATTTATTGATTGCATAAATTCAAATAAAAGATAAAGGCATTATAAACTTTGTTTTTGCTCATTCTTATTTGTACAATTACTTGATTTTATCCCTGTAAATATGGTTAGAGGAGGATGTATTTGAAATATTTGGTTGTTATATTTGGGGTTTTGGCCCACTTGAAAGGAAAGTAGGTCACTATTCACAGAGAAAGGGATTGAGCAAACAACTTTAGAATGAGAAAACTGAAAAGTAAAGTTTGGGTTTCAGCAGGTGGGTGATGAACATTTCAATGAGCATTTCTTTTCTGCTCTTTTATTTTTTCAGCTCTTTTTACCCAAAACCAAGTGCATCCTAGGAATGAAAAGAGTGGCTAGTTGAGAGAGAGAATTTCAGTAGGAGGTCTACTTGGTGTATATGGTCTGGATCATATTGAGAAAGTCTGCATGGGTGTGGAACTGAAGTGACAAAAAGAAATGATGGACTCAGAATTCAAGACAAGAATGAGCAAAGATCAAAGAATAAAATCCCTGGGGAAAGGCCAGAAAGTGTGAACATTGTTTGAGTCTACAAAACGCTGGAAACCTGTTCAATTCTGCTTTGGATATTAAAAGCCCTGTAGGAACCTCCTAGCCCTTTATAGTTTGAACATATATCCTAGTTATACATATTTGCCTCAAATGATTGTTCATAAGACACCTATGATGCTACCTGAAGCCACTCTTTGCCTTTTTCCCTCAACCTCTACCACCATCTTCCTACCACCATCCCCAGCTGCCATCCAGTAGATACTGAGTTGCCTTGATCCCACAGTAGAGCTACGCTCCAAAGGATTTTCAAGTCTCTGACTTTTCAGAAGCAGATTGTCAGTTGTTTCTTCTGAGGCATTTCTGGGTGAGTTCAAAAAGTCATGCTTTTGGTTAATAACCCAGTTCTTAATTGTTGGTGCTACCCAGGGACTTGCATCTCCCCACACTGACACTCTTAAGAATAGTTGGGCAGTACTTGAACATTAACTTTACCTTTGAACCTTTATGTTTACTGTTTCCTGGTAAATTCTAAAGAGACTAGAACAATGAATTTTGGATAGAAACTAAGTGAGCTACTCATCCCTGTAGACAGAACTATTGCTTTATGTTTTGACAAGACTGCAAATATTTTTCCTAGTTTTCTCTCTTAGCACATCCTGACCTCTGGAAAAAGTTTTAGGGAGGTATTTTGGTGCAGTAGGAGAGGGTTTCTTTCAGTGCCTGGATTGCTTTTCTCTATTCTGTTAGCAATCTCATTCTGACATATGGGGAAAGCAGTTCAAATCTGAGAATATAATGTTAAATTATAAATGGGCTGCATTTTACTTTTTCCTAGGAAATTCCATTAGATAGTATACCAACAAAACACATCTACATTAGCAGCACTCTAATTGGCCCAGGTCGATTTAAGGTCATGACTTCTTGCTCCAGAGTTCAGGTAGTATGCTTTGTGTTCGTATGTGTGTGTGCTTATAAAAAGCTGAAGGACATTTACAATTGCAGAAGAGTTGTTTATTTAAACTTAGAAACACTGATTGGTTTGAAAATTATGTAATAGTTTCTGAAAGAAGTGCTTTTAATTATACTTTCTTGTTATATTTGGCATTTGTCACCAAAATAAGAAAGACCATAATAGATTTAAATATGTTAGGAGGAGGAACTCAAGTGTGGTGTTGGAAATGTGGAACCTCATTACAGGAATCTTGAAATCAAATAAAAGTTATAGTGCCAGAAAGCAAAACCAGTAATTCACTCTTTGTTGCGATTCAAATCAGTAAATATTTTGTACACTCTTTTGATATGCAGATTTTGAGGGTGATATAAAAAGAGTAAGAGCTATAACCTGGTATCTACAAGCTCATCATTCATTTATTAATTTATTTATTCATTCAACCAATTGAACCCTTACTCTATGCCAGCCACTCTGCTAGAGGAAGTAAGAGAAATAACTTTAATTCAAGACTGATTAAGATAATCTTTAAAACATACATGAATAAAAACAATAACAAGATCTGGCATGATACATCTGTGATGCAACCAAGAGAAGTCAAATTTCTGTTCTGAGATGAACTAAAATTGAAATGAATCAAATAAAGTTTAGAGTATTTAAAATCCATTTGTCAATCATTTTTTTCCTGCAGATATCAGGCTTAGATGTAAGAGTCTTGGCTTTAATCACTTAGATAAAGTGACAGCTGTGTTGAAAAGACCCTACGTATTGTAGGCTTGTAGACCTTGAGGTGGTCAATTTGGGGCTTGGTGTTTCATTATGAAGACCTTAGGATCCAAGGGAGGTCTTTGCTTCTTCCTGATGCATCTGCACATTGTGCTCTCTGGTGCCACCTACTGTACTTTCTCACACACATGCATCTTCCTACTGAGTTGACCCTATCATCGTACATTTTAAAACTTTGGAGGACAAAGAAAATGCAAGCAACTGAAATTCAAAGATATGCTGATCTCTGACTTGACTATGGGCTTCAGAATGATTCTTCTTCTTCTCTCTTTTCAGTTTTCTGTAAGAAATAAAAGTTCTTCCATGATATTAGTAGGGTTCCCTAGGTGGTGTAAATGGTAAAAGTACATGACTGCTATCTGAAAGGTTGATGTTTTGAGTCCATTTAGAGGCATCTTGGAAGATAAAGTTGATGATATATGTCTGAAAAACTCAGCCATTGAAACACAGTTCAACTCTGACACACATGGAGTTGCCATGAGTTGAAATAGACTTGACAACTGGCTTAATGATATTATTAGCATCAAATTAATAATGTTAGGATGACCAGCCTACCCTTTACTGCATGCTTATTATATTCTAACCAATGTTTTTTGCACTTTACATATTTTAATCTTAATCATAGGTAGACAGAGAGGTAAATTGTATCATCATAATTTTCCAGATAAGGAAACTGAGGATGCTGAGAGAGGTTAAACAATTTGACTAATGGCTGATGGAAATTGGAAGTGATATTCAAATATAAGTTGTGTACCTTCAATGCCTATGATGTGACCTCTATTTCATACAACTTTGCTTATTTTTATCAGTTCAATATCTTTAATAGTCTAATCCCATCTTCAGAAGGATGTGGGGACCCCCCTTGAGTCTCAATGAATCCTCTGTTTAGCCTATTCCCTTCTCTCCAAAATATCATTCTTTTGTTCAGATAACCCTTGGTCCCCTCTTGTTTTGTAGCTGCCATCCATCTTTCTGCCTTTACGATTTATGCTTTAGGAAGCCTCTAGTTAGCATGATTATGACTTTCATTACAGGATCTATATTTTGGATGGTATTTGGCTCCATTCAGATTTTAGTCCAATGGCAATAATGACTCTATGTCTTCACCCTGACTACTTGAATTTTACCACCATGATGAGTATTTTCATTTCATCTCCTTTTCTCTATTCCAAGTTGGCTTCTTCTCACTCAAGTCGAAGTAGAAACTCAATTCCACAGGGAATGCATTTAAGGAAAATGTCAGTGGAAATATCGTCTGATAAGGGCCTAAGAAATTGACTAGAAAGAGAAGATGATAATATTTTTAAAATTTACTACAAATTTGTATTCGTGCATCTAAAATTGATGCCAGTATTCTGATTTTATTATATAAATAAAAGCCAATGGACTCATGGGGTTAGATTTGAGAGTTCTAATATTTAATATGATTCTTCCAACACATAGAAAAAAAAAATTCTAAAATAGCTGCATTGTTAACTGTTTTTATTGGCTGCTTATGCTCATGTCTATATTAGGAGATATATTCCTGGCCCAGAGATGGGTTGAGGTAAAGAATCTGAGAATTTTTGTTTAGTTAAAGAATGCATAAATGAATGTGCTCCAGAAATCATTTGATGGCCTTCACTGTCTCCTAGCTCATGTAGTTATAGGTATGTTGTTGTTGTTGTTATGTGCCATCAAGTCAGACCCGACTCAGAGCAACCCCTCCTGGGGTTTCTGAGACAGTATCACTATGAAAGTAGATTGCCCCATCTTCCTTCCGAGGAGTGGCTGGTGGGTTTGAACCGCCAGCCTTCTGGTTAGCAGTCAAGTGCCTTAACCACTATGCTACCAGAGCTCCCAGTTATAGGTATAGGCATGAGAATTTAAAAAGAGATGTCAATTTTAAAAGCAGTAAACAAAGCCAGAAATAAATACCACCTCCCCCTTTCTTTTCCCTAATAAACTCTATGAATAATAGGCATTTTTCACTTTGCACAACTGGGAAGAAAAAAAAAAAAAAAGGAAAAAAAAATTGTGTCGTGTTAAAAAAATACCTGCTTCCTTTGACTTCAATAGAGACAATATTTAAAAAGCTGTCTGTGTTTCTGTATGTCCTTTTATTAATTCTCACAGACTTCAATAGAGATAATATTTAAAAAGCTGTCTGTGTTTCTGTATGTCCTTTTATTAATTCTCACACTCTTAATTTCACTTTTAGAGTGAAAGCCCAACAAGTCAGGGACTTAATTTAACAAATGTGATGTTATTTTGCATAGTGGTGATTCCTCTTTGCAAAGAGATCTCTTCTGGGCCTCAGAGGTTATCTGTGGAATGTTGGACATGAAAAATAAACACAAAGATTATGAGTCATGTTACTCTAGGTGACCTAATTAACCTCGATGAAATCCCATTCTTTCTGTTGAAGAGAGCTCCCCCTCTATTAGCCTCCCACATTGTCATAACTGTACCTTTATTTCAACTCAGTAACTGCTGGATAACTGTTTTCTCTAAAATGCCTTTCCCTGTGGCTTAAAGATTTTTTTTTTTTTTAAATAAATAAATACAGTTTATGTTGGGCATCCACCACTTGAAGGGCTAATGATTATTGACTAGCCTCCAGCAGGCATCAGGGAGTCTTGCCTCAGGCCCTTCCCACTAGCCCCCAAACATGCCGAATGTTAACACATGTTTCTGGATTCTGGCTGGGATTGGATACAAACAAGGCAGTCAGAATGGACCATTTAGTGTACAAGTCAAGATGACAGATCTCTGCTTAATACAAGGAAGAGGAAAAATTCCTATCTTATTGAAAGCGGCAGAAGAGCCCCGGGTGCTTTCACTTTGTGATTCTGCGGCAAAAAAGTGGGTTGTGTCAATATAAGTCTATGTCACCAGCTCATAGCTGCCACACTGAATTGACCTTGTTCACGGCAGACATAAAGGCCTTCCATTTGCAAATTCTCTCTAATGCTCATCTGTGAATGGGAGCAGAATGTGGAAAAAAGCCAACAAGTCTTCTTAACTATAGGAGAAGAGAGACAGACTCGCCTTAATGCCGCACAGCAATCTGTGGTGTGATTTCCTCATCGGGCAGCCAAGCCAGGAGTGTTTGATCAGCTTGGAGTCCTTGAAGAAGAATGCTTTGACAACATGAGCTTATGCTTTGTAGATCTTGAGCCAGAAACTCTTCATACCCATCTAGATTCTTCTAAACTGCATGCGGCTAGATTAAACAGCCCAGCTACTCATTTCAGAAATGGATGTTTAAGACAGCATTTCCCAAACTGCTTGTTGCAGAACATATATTAAGTGTTAATGGGTGTTTCTTGCAAAGGGGTTCCATGATTAAAATAATTTTGGAAATGCTTGTTTAAAGACAGCCAAAGTGATTTTTGAATTTTAGGACATTTCAATACTTTGGAACATTTAAGCACTATAACATAGTGGCTAAGGCACTTGACTGCTAACCAGAAGGCTGGCGGTTGAAACCCACCAGCCACTCCTCGGAAGGAAGATGGGGCAATCTACTTCTGTAGTGATACTGCCTCAGAAACCCAAGGAGGGGTCACTATGAGTTGGGTCTGACTCGACGGCACACAACAACAACAATAACAACAAATGTCTAAGATACAAGTTATTTGAATACAGATCCTTTTTCTTAAGGCATGGTATGATGTGTTCTGTGAAACACTCTTTAGAGGATGGATCATGAGGGAAATGGCTCTTAAATTCTTTCATCTATTATTTTAGTGTTGTTAAATTGACTGTCTCTCTCCCCAACATATTTTAAAGTTAATATGTTTGATTCAGCAAATGCTAATTAGTTACCTACTGCATGTAATACATTATGTCAAAAAGCATGGAAAAGATTCAAAGGTACACAAAATAACATGGCATATAGTCTGCTCGGTGAAGCTAATAATCTGACAATACTGTGAAACGCAATATTTTAGGAGTAAAGCAAATATCCTCCACATTATATACATGTTTTCCAACTTCTTGTTACCATTTTAGAATAACATAACAATAAAAAATTGAAAAATTCTTATCCCTATGAATTCGAGAAGCCACTTAGTACCTGTCTTGAAGACAGGGCTGCATAAAAACCATTCTAAATATCTGCTGTTACTGAAACTCATTGGTCTTTCTCCTTTCCCTGGGTAATCTAGAAGTCAACTTCTACGGTTAGCTCTTTAATAACTTGTCTTACATCATGTTTGGTAAAGAGCAAGGAAGGCCTGTCCAAAAATGACCATGCTGAGCCACATAAATGCTTCAGCTTGTCATTATGTTTTCCTAATTATACATAAAGTTCTATGAAGAAAAATTTTTATCTCACTTTCAATCCAATCATTAACACACAGTTCCTACTTATTTATCCCAAGTAGTCACAGAGGCTACCTAACTATAGTGTTTAAGCCTGCCTTCATATGTATTGTGGTTTAAGTGCATGCGTCCTTTTATTTAACTGGGTTCAGTCAATGACAGTGTTGAGAACGAAGAAGAGGAGACATTGTTGAAATAGTAAATCAACACACAAAACAGCCAGCAATAGACCAGTTAGCTCTAGGTAAATTTCTAATAAAATTAATATGTTATGAGTAAAAAAAGTAGTGTACCTAGCATGATTAAGCACTTGACAATTAGCTAGCTGCAAGGCTGGTGATTTGAACCCACCCAGAGGCACCTTGGAAGAGAGGCCTAGTGATCTGCTTCTGAAAGGTGACAACCTTGAAACACCTACGGAGCAGTTCTACTCTGCACATGTGGGCTCGTTATAAGTCAGAATCAACTGGATGACAACAAACCCCAACAGTATGTTTGCTAAAAAGAAAATTATAGGGTAATTTTTCTTTCTTGTGGTCAAAAGTTGCTTTAATCAGATTGCTTACCAATATTTTGCATCAAATCAGAATCATTGCCTATTTAAAAAAAAAAAAAAAGCAGGAGGAGAAAGCTTCCATCAATGAATATTTGCCATTGTCAAATGTAATCTTTTAGCACCACAAATCAGGTTAATTCAAGAGAGATGTCAAAATGTTCTCTATTCATTCAATTGCTTAGCAGGTATTGATAGATCTGTTGCATACCAGGCACTACATTATACATCTTGGATGCCCATAGAAATATAAGATATTTTTCTCTTGAGTTCAAATTGTCCAGAAATATTGGAATAATGATAACACTGCTGAAATAAATGTCGAACCCTCCAATCTATCTACTATGAAAGGGCTAAAATTTATCCAGATTTATAAGTTCTCAGAGGTAGTATAATGATCAATTTTATTATCATTGAATAAATTCCTTGAATAAATTAACATTTATCTACATTCCATAAAAAATGCACTGGAATCTAGTCAACTCCTACTCATAGCAACCCTGTAGGGCAGAGTAAAACTCCCCTATAGGGTTTCCAAGGCTGTAATCTTTACCAAAGTAGCCTGGCATTTCTTTCTCCCCACAGAGTAGCTGGTGGGTTTGAACAGCTGAATACTTTAATCATTGTACCACCAGGGCTCCTTATTATGTACTTATATATGTTAAAAGTGCTAGGCTACATGTCACAATAAGAATAAAATAGTGTCTAACCTCAAGGATCTAACAATTCAGTAGAAGAAATGAAATGCATACTAACATAATTATAATGTACTCTTTGACTATGACATGTAAATGATACAAAAGACTGTTATGGATGGTTAAATAAAGATACTAGTCCCAATTTATATAATGAGCACTAAGTATTCTAGATGGAGTACAAAGTATGAACAAAGATGTGGGAGGGGGATGTGCTGTTGGTACATGATGGAGTGTTTATAGTGAAAGGCTGTTTTGGATCAGAAGGTGAATATAATAATTTGAAGGCCAGAGTCTCGATTTTCCGGTCTGGATTCTCTCTATCTTTTCTTTTCTCCCTTCCTTCCTCTTTCCTTTCCTCCATCCCTCCCTTTCTTTTTTCCTTCCTTCCTTCCTTTTTCCTTTTTTAGATAAACACAAGAAGTGAAGAGAGCACCATAATCTAACTGTCTTTAGGAAGAGTATACTGGCAATATTTTGTAAGATGGTAAGGGATACCACTTAGGGTTAAGATGGGATGATGTGTTAGGCTGGGTTCTCTAGAGAAGCAAAATCAGTAAAGCTTTTATATGTAGAGAGAGAGAAAAAAAAAAAACTTATCTTAGGAAAATGGCTCACACACTTATAGAAGCTGGCAAGTCCCAAGTTCCTGGATCAAACGTCAAGCTGGACGGTTTTCCCGACTCACACAGCTACAGGGGCTGATGAATTCAAGGTTGGCAAGCAGTATACCAGCTGTTGGCTCCAATGGATGATGAATCTAAGATCATCAGGCTGAATGGTGGATTGTTTGCTCATGCATGGTTGGAGGCAGCACAACTGGATCCAGATCCACAGAAGAGTCTGTCTTTTTCCCAGAATGTCCGTATATATATTGGAAGCAGGCCACCCCCACTAGGGAAACTACCTTTCCACAGATTGGCTTCTCAAAACATATACATATGATCTCATCATGGGAATAATCACATCACAACTGCTTAAACCACTCAGAATCATGATCCAACTAAGTTGGCACACAACCCCAACTATCACAGACAATGAAAAATTACATACAATAAGCATTGGAAAGGTGGGCTCAGTGAGACTTGCCAACTGATAGTACAGAGGATTAAAAGAGGAATGAGACAAAGATAGCTCACACTTCAAGCCTGGAGCCATAGGAGTGAATGGGAACAGCAAAGTTGAATATGTAGATAAAAGTCAAGAGATTTAAGAAAAGATAGCACAACATATGGAAAACATATAATGACATGAAAAGAAACCAGAAACCATGAGAGAGGCGATCAAAAAGTTGTCAGTGAGACAGAGAGCATACTGGTTAACACAGGAACCTGGAATTCAAGAGAAAGAAGTATGTCAAGGAATTATTTTATACTCTTCTAGAAAAATATAATAAGTAAGCATCAAGAGTAGTTTTAAGAAAATAAAATATAAACAATTACTGTGGATAAAATGTCTTTAAAAAGGAACAGTGGCACTCCCAAGCAAATAGTCAGTAATCAATAAATGTTAAGTTAGTAAAATACAGGCTAGGTTACAAATATCTGTCTTACAGATAAATTGTATTTATCCTTTAATGTTATGTAAATTTATACTGACTCTGAAATGATTGAACCAATCCCTCCTTGGAACTAATACATCATCTCAAGCACCTTCACTTGTTGCAACTTTTCAAGTACTGAAAAGGCTTCAAGCCTTTTCTTGCACTAAAGCAGGACTTTGAACCAATTCATTTTGGTTCCATCTGATACTAACAATTTGCATTTCTACCCTAGATATACTGAATCAGTATCTACAGTTTAGCAAGATGCCCAGATAGTTCTGATTCAGTATGTCTGGGGTAGAAATGCAAATTCTCATCAGGGGTTGAACCAATAAGTATGAACCAGTTTAAAGCCCTGCGCTAAAGTAAGACTGAGTAAGAACTGTATGCGCTATTCCAACTTACCTACAAATTGGACTGAAAGACACAGTTAAGCATGGATCTCACTTGTTTGTACTGACGTTCTAGTCAACAAACTCTTTTCAGTAGAAGGAATAAATTAATAAAACCTAAATATGTTTTATGGAGGAGGTGATACTTTCAGAAATATTCAATATGCACAGTCATTTTGTCAGGCATTCCAGGGAAATGAAACATAGCCCCTAGGCTTTCAGAATTTACAGTCCAATGTGTAGGCAAAAAATTATACAATGTTTTTTAAACAAAGTTGCATATGGATTCCTAAGGCAAGTTAGAGAAAGGAGCATTTACAGATGGAGATGAAGATGTAGGCTTCATAAAAAGAGTGACATCTGTGTTTTTTGTGAGGGATCTGAAATTTTAGAAAGAGGGAAAGACATTTTAGAGCCTGGAACAGCATGTGCAAAGTCATAAAAAGATTAATCGGGGTACAATAAATAGTTTGACATGCATGGAACACAGTATAATATGTTAATTATTATTTTCATTTAAAACACACTGGCAAACATTGTAGGACTGAATATTATACATGCTGTGTGTATATGGTAATACTGACATTCCCATAGTATAGTTATTATAATTGTTAGCTCTTTATAGAGGTTTTAATATTGAAATGTTACTGTAGTTTCTGTTAGTTATCTCTGAGAATATTCTGACTAACCCCAAATCACCCTCCAATTAAAAATAAAATTTTAAAAGTATACATTCAATTAATAATGAAAAGAGTATGTAAATTTCATGATTGTATTGAAAATTTACTAAATATTTGATATTAATTTCCTTATTTCTGGAGTCAGTATAGTTTCTAAATATGATCAATATGGAGCCAATCTAGTTCCTCAATTTACCTCCAAACACACATATATTCCTTAACAATTATAGAATGGTAACACTAATAGTGAAAATGGTAATTGAAATATTTATTTATTGAAATACATAAAGTCTAAAAGCTCTGGGGCAACCTACCATGAATTGCATGCAAAAATCATGATTATATTTATTTTACCAGCATTGGCCTTCTGAAGTCTCACATTGCACATTTTTGTAACAGAGCATGGCAAATGTTTCTTCAAGTGTGGATTTAAATATGATTTATCAACGAAGTTCTGTTAATAGATACCATTGAGTTTTATACTTATAAGTGAAATATATGGCACGTGAATTACATTTCAATGAAGCTGTTAAAAAAAGGAAAAAGATGGTGTCCAAGAATTTGCTAGAACAATCGTTGGTAACAAATGCCTTTAGAAGACTCAACATCAGAAAAACTGTAAAGCAGGCAGCTAACTTCTCTTTTTTACATTTCTTCAAGAACTACCCAGAGGGACAACTGTTGTTCTGGTATCTGGTTTGTATGAGATTTCTGGCAACATGACAAAATCTAATTCAGAAAAATGATAAAAGAAATATATTTAATGCACATATACTATATCTCATGCATGATATAATTTGTTTATGTTTAATAAGTTACATAATTTTTATTTTCGTGACAACCATATGATGCAGTTATTATTATTCTCATTTAAGCAGACAATAAAACTGAAGATAAATATATTCTAAATAATTTGGCCAAGGTAATAGAATAATTTGGTCAGAGTTGAGAGTCAATTCAAGTCAAATATGAGTACACAGCTCACGCTCTTAGACACATTATAGAGCTTCTCTAAAAGTAGTAAAATTTGACACTCTTTTGGCCATTCAATCAACCGCCTCATTTTTTTTCTTTTTTTTGTATTAATTACTTCAAATTACTGAGCATTTACTGGGCATTATTCTAAGCCATTCACACTGACCACCTCAGTTCATACTTCCAATGACCTTATGAGGTGGGCATAATTATCCTGATTTTAACAATGAACAAACTAAGACTCAGAGAGTTCAAGAAACTTAACCAGTTGATAAATGGTGTAATTGCTGTTGTTAGGTACAGCTGAATCCATACTGACTCATAGCAACCCAATGTGACAAAGTAGAACTTATCCTTGGGGTTTTCTTAGCTGTAATCTGTATGTGTACAGTTTACCAGGCCATAAAAATGTAAGATATTATTAATATAAACTAGGTCAGAATCAGTAAATCCATGAAGCTTTGTAATATACTTCTTGCTTATTAAGTTAGCAGTGTTGTTTCAAATTAATAATTTAGAGTGTAGTGAGGCAGTATGGTTTAATGTGGGATAACAAATGTCAGGGTCTGAAAACTGAGATCTGTATGCTCCTATCAATGTGCAGTACAACCTCGGGCAAGTCTCTTATCATCTACATTTGTAAAATTATGATCATATCACTGACCTATTTTATAGAACTTCTATTAAGAGTCATTGATAAGAAGTGATTATAAAGCACCTTGTGAGTGTTTGTATGTGAAACATAGTTCATGAATTTTACTTTACCATTCATTTTTATATTTAGAACTTTTGAAATTCTAAAATATAAATTTAAAAAGTTTGAAAATTGACTATTACAGTTAAGAGTGACCGTAGGCTGATTTTCAGACCTAGATTTTCACCTTTGCAATTATAGCTGTGGCTAAATCTAAAATTAATTCAGTAATAAAGATCTTAAAATTACACATCCAATCCTCACAACTGGGCCAATAAGTAGCATCACAATAAATGGAGAAAAGATTGAAGCTGTCAAAGACCTCATATTACTTGGATCTACAATCAATACCCATGGAAGTAGCAGTCAAGACATCAGAAGATGTATTGCACTGGGAAAATCTGCTGCAAAAGACCTCTTCAAGTACTGAAGAGTAAAGATGTCTACTTGAAGACTAAGGTGCATGTAATATAAGCCATGGTATTTTCAGTCGCCTCATATACATGTGATAGCTGGACAATGAATAAGGAAGACCAAAGAAGCGTTGATGCTTTTGAGTTGTGGTGTTGGTGAAGAATACTGAAAGTACCATGGACTTCTAAAAGAACTAACAAATCTGTCTTGGAAGAAGTGCAGCCAGAATGCTCCTTGGAAGTGAGAATGGCCAGACTTCGTGTCATCTACTTTGGTCATGCTGTGAGAAGGGACCATTCTCTGAAGAAAGATATCATGCTTGGTAAACTGGAGGGTCAACAAAAGAGGAGAAGGCCCTCAACAAGAGGGATTGACACAGTGGCTGCAACCATGGGCTTAGGTATAGCAGGGATCTTGAGGCTGGCATAGGACTAGGCAGTATTTTGTTCTGTTGTACATAAGGTCTCTATGAGTTGGAGATGACTCGAGGGCACCTAACAACAACAACAACAACATAGTGTATGATTAAATATTTTACAGCATTCAAAATAAAATAGTGCAACTGTACTTTGTAGTGACTCAGATATACAAGTTTTTGTTAGGAGTTGTCAAGTCAATTTAACTCATCATGACCCCATGTGGCAGATTAGAACTGCCCCTTGTGGTTTTCTCTGCTCTAATCTTCATACAGAACAGTTCACCAGGCCTTTTCTCCTGCAGAGCCCCTGGTGCCTTGGAATCGTCAACCTTTGGGTTAGCAGGTGAGCACTTAACTGTGTGTGCCACCAGGGCTCCTTTATGATATACACAGTAACCAAAAAAAAAAAAAAAAAAAACCATTGCCATCTAGTTGATTCTGACTCATAGTGACCATCATTGGTTTCCAAGGTAGTAAATCTTTATGGAAGTTGATTGTCCAATCTGCCTTCCACAGAGCAGCTGGTGGGTTTGAACTGCCAACCTTCTGGTTAGCAGTTAAATGCCTTAGGCACTGAGTCACAAGAGCTCTTGATATATGGAGTAGGGAAAATAAATTGTTATGGCTTAGAGAACTGCAGTGTAGTAAATTACTTAGTGTGGCTTTTCTACCCATAAGTCTTTGTAAACTCCAAGGTGGGATTTTCTATGAGCAACTGAGGAGCTATCACCTGGGTTATTTCTGTTGGGCGTGGCACGATACAATGTTCTGGGAGGTTCCCACTCTCTCTCACGTGCTTAGAGTTCTGATGCTGTGATTGGCTAGTTTGACCACCCTTCCGGGCTCAAAAGGAGGCCTCCTGGAGGCAGAACTCTCTGACTGCTGGTTGAGGAAGACGCACCCCGGAAGGAGACACATGCTGCTGGGATAGAGACGCAAGAGACACACGTTGCTGAGTGAGACACCGAAGGACCAGCACTGCTGGGAAAGAGACTGTGAGAGACTGTTGGCTGAGGGACGGTGGGCTGGGCTTGAATTGTAACCTGGTGCTTCCCTAATAAACCCCATAATCTGTGAGTTTTGTGTGGCCACTGCAAGTGAATTATCGAACCCAGGAGAGAGGTGGTGGGTGCTTTGGGAGGAACGGTTAGTGAAAGGGCTGGAGGGAGGCAGCATGTCTGGCCTTGTAGGAATAGGCCTTGGGTTACTGCTGGTAATCCTATCTTCCTCTTGTAAGGTTAGAGGAGGTCGGAACATGTGGCCTCCTTGCCATTTTTGCAAGAACATAATGCTGGAAGAAAATTTTTCACTTATGAAATTTAAAGTTTGAGTAAATAACAAGTAAATTAGACCTTGAAATAAGGTTTTCCACTAACTTTATAATTTCAATGCTCTATACTGCTAATTGTCTTGTCTAAATAGTTGTGATGACCATGGCATACTTTTTTGAGAACTACTTGTGTCCTCATGTGCTAGGCACTTGATTTACATTTGATTCTCTGCTCAACCTTGTTGTTGTTAGGTACCACCAAGTAGGCTCCAACTCATAGCGACCCTATGCACAACAGAATAAAACACTGCCCAGTCCTGGGCCAACACCACAATCCCCATTATACCTGAGCCCATCATTGTAGCCACTGTGTCAATCCATCTTGTTGAGGGCCTTCCTCTTTTTCGTTGGCCTTACACTTTACCAAGTATGATATCCTTCTCCAGGGAATGGTCCCTTCTGACAACATGACCAAAGTAGGTGAGATGAATTTTAAGAGGAGGTATTATTATTCTCATTTAATTTAATTTTATTTTAAATAAAAATTTTATTCTGTTCTCATTTTAATTATGACACAGCCAAGGAATATGTCAAACTACTGAGGCAATACTTGAACACTCTCTACTATATAAGAGCACAGGCTTTGTTTTCTAAGGTAAGGCAATGTTACTACCTATTTTAATCTTCTAGAGCTGTAATAACAAAGTGGGTGGCTTTAAAGAAGCAGTGTTTATTTTCTCTCAGTTCTGGAGGCTAGAAATCTGAATTCAGGTCATCAGCAGGGCTATGCTCTCGTCCTGTGGACTCCAGGGGAAGACCTGTCCTTTCTCCTGCAGTTTCTGGTAGCCCAGGGCATTTCTTGGCATTGCTTGGCTTGTAGATGTATCCTCACTGTCTTCACCCTATGTATGTGACTCTGTCTGTATGTCTGTAGTTCTGTTTTATAAGAGACTACTCAAAAAGGATTAGAATTAGGACTTAGCCTACTGCAGTATGGCTTCATTAGTTTAACTGATAACAAGACAAAAAATACCCAATAACTTAAATAACAAAGGTGCTTAAGGGTTTCTCACTGAAGAGCCTAATGGAAGGTAACAGTGGAAGGTGAATAAGGAGCCTCCGCTATACGTAGGGGAGCTCTGGTGGTGTAGTGACTAAGGAATTTGACTGCTAACCAGAAGTCTGGAGGTTCAAACCCACCAACCACTCCTCAGAAGGAAGATGGGGCAATCTACTTCCATAGTGATACTGCTTCAGAAACCCAAGGAGAGGTCACTGTGAGTCGGATCTGACTTGACGGCAGGGGGTTTGGTTTGGTTTGGTTTTTTTATACATAGAACTCAGCTTTCATCTCTGGATCTGATGAGGCTGCTTCAATTTTGACATTTTCAAGCTGAGGGGAGGAGAAAGGGAAATAATAACACAAATATTTGTTACAGTGGTTTAGGTTGTACCCTAATTTAATGTTACCAGGGGATCTTATTCAGTAGGTCTGGGATAGGTCTAATATTCTGTATTTCTAATAAAGTCCAAGGTGATACCTTTCTTAGTTACTTAATGCTGTCATAATAGAAATACCACAAGTGGGAGTTTAAAGAATAGAAATGTATTTTCTCTCAGTTCTGGAAGCAAAATGCCCAAATCAGGTTTTTGAATGTGTTAAGTCCTTCTTTGTTGGTATCCCTGAGAATCCACATTGGTATGACCTCATTAACATAAAAAAAGAAAAAACTCCTTTTTCCAAATAAGGTCACATCCATACCTACAAGGGGCAGGAATTTAACATGTATTTTTAGAGGGCAAAATGTAATCCATAACAATGCTGATGCTGCTGGTCCACCAACTACTTTAGGTACTACTAACCAAAAGCAAGGAGCTCTAGTGGTGTAGTGGCTAAGGCTTCTGGCTGCTAACCCAAAGGTTGGTGGTTCAAACTCATCAGCTACTCCTCAGAAGGAACATTGGGCAATCTACTATAGAGATACTGCCTTGGAAACCCAAGGGGGTGTGGCTATGAGTCGGGAACAACTCCATAGCAGTGAGGTTTTTTTTTTTTTTGAATCAAAACTAAACTCACTGCCATTGAGTTGATTACTACTCATAGCGACCCCTCTTTGGGTTTCTAAAGCGGTTTCTCTATGGAAGTACATTGCCCAATCTTTCTCCCAAGGGCTGGCTGGTGAGCTTGAACCACCAGCCTTCGGTTAGCGGTCAGATGCCTTAGGCACTATGCCATGAAGTAGCAATTTAATAAATATTATTCAATAGTTACTTTTTCTCCTTTCTGAGCCTTTGTCAAGTAAGTGTCCCTTTACATTTAAATTAAATGTGACAAAGTAGCCCTCATAATATAATAGGGAGGTATTAGAGGAGATAGAGAAAATAGCTTGCTCAATGGCACATAACAACAACAAAACCAGATTATGTGTGTTGTTGTGCCCTGAGTGTCTATAACTAATTAGAGTTCTGGGTTTATATAGACATATATCTTATTAATTTATCATGTAATTCTGATGTAGTTTTATAATAAGCTCTCTGTTTCATGATAATAGTGTACTCAAACATTGCTCAAGCAGAGCTCAAATGTGTAATGGAGGTCAAAAGAGGGAAATTCTCAATCCTCCTCCTCCACCCCTGAGGACAGCTCAGGATCTCCATTTGTAGGTAGTGACCCACTACCTGTGGTGGAATGTATTACTTAATATGGCTCTTCTAGCCATAGACTTTGTGACTCCTACCACATGACTGGGAAGAACTATGTAAATGTAAGGTGCTTTGTGTCTCACCAAGGGTATTGGATCGCTTGTTAGTAATGTGAATAAGGTACATGGTACCCTTGTGGGTTTTGGGCCATGCAAATAATATGTATGGATCCCTATCATGGAATTGGCCAGTTTTGCCATTCCACTAGGCTTCAAATGAGCTATCCTAGAGGTGGAAAGGGGCATCTCACTGCTATTAAGAAAGAGCTGGGAGTGGAGAAAGTCCTTGGACCCAAGATCTCTGTGTAAAGATGTAGAAAGATGGTGGGGAGACAGTGGCAACAGAGGCAGCAGAACCAAGAGACTGATACGAAAGAGCAGCAGGCTTCCTGGCCCATGTTGTGAGAAAGCTGACAGCCTTCAGCCAGGCGGCTTACTGGTGGAGTGGTGTGCCTTTCTGGGCACAGGAGAGCTAAACAAACTTTGTAACACTGGCCTGAGCAGGGCAGAAGCTGAGACCAGAGAGAAGTGTGCCTGTGGCATGGCTGAGAAGAAGCTGTCCTTATTGAAAGACTGTATCCTGACTTGTTTCTGAACATGAATTGTAACCTGTTTTTTCCCTAATAAACTCCATAATCATTGAGTGTTGTCTGTGAGGTCTGTGTGGCCACTGAAATGAATTATCAAAGATGGCATGATGTAGAGAGTGCCATGGGAGGAACCGTTGATGTCAGAATTGGTAAAAAGGGTTAGAAGGTGGCAGCATGTCTGCTCTGTACCTCATCGGAACCAGTCTTGGGCTGTTTGATGTTGGTCTTGATTCTTTCTCCCCCTTCTTAAGGAGAGAAGGTCAAAAGAGGATGCTCCATATCATTTTTGCACTACCATATGATTCTATGTGAGAAAGTACAGTTGGTGGGCTCATCTGCTAGTGAAATTTTTTGCTGCTTCTTTCTACAAGTTTGGGATCTATGAACACCAAGGGTGTTCATAGAAATAGTTCCATTACACTGATAGTACTGATGTCAGGCTTCATATTAGTGACCCAATAGTGAAAGTGACCCCCTTTACTGAGTGACCCCCTTACTGAATGTTTTTTTTTGTGTGTGTATTTATACTTATATCAAGGGGAAATTATGTTTTAGTACACAATGTGGGCAGATAGAAGTATGGATTGTAGATGTTGCTGTATGACACTTGTTAATAGTTCCATGTTCTGTAATAAAAGGTATTGGATAAATATAATATCATGATCTAGCCTGGAGTGCTAATGATACAAGGATGAAGGTTGGGGTCACCTACTAGTCACAGAACCAAAAACTATAGGAAATAAGATAAATAATATTTTTTAAAAAATCAAAATTAATGCAAAAATCCATGATGAACAGAATCAAAGTTTTAAATAAAGACAGAGCGAGACCCAGAAGACCCAGATCTTATCACATGACAAATTGTTCCGGGTTGTTCTATTGTCAGCTTGGTTAACATAGGTGCTGCTGTTGTTGTTATGTGCCATGGAGTCAGACCTGACTCATAGCGACCCCTCCTTCTTGGGTTTCCAAGGCAATATCAATACAGAAGTAGAATGCCTAAGCTTCCTTCCTTTCAAGGAGTGCCTGGTGGGTTTGAACCACCAGCCTTCTGGTTAACAGTCAAGTGCCTTAGACACTATGCTACCAGAGCTCCTAAGCTAGGTGCTAGGATTCCTGAATTCCTTTCCCTGTATAATTTCAACAACCAACATTTGATACTATATGGTTAATGTTGGCCAAAGGAAGAGCTCCATGTCTTCACTCTCATGTGCAGTGAAGAACAGATGAAGATTGATGAAGAGATGTCTGGTGGCTTGTAGCTTATTCTCTTTCCTTCACTCTGCAGTTCACTCCTCTTTTCGTTGGCTGCCCCAGATCCTTGCCTGAAGAACAAGAGAAGTACAGCTACCGATAGGCAACCACTTCCAACAGACGACTCTGTGAGCTCCACCTTCTCAAAATGGGCACAATGTTTTAGAAATATTTATCAGTGACTCTTTTATCTGAAATTCCAACTCTATCTTCAAGACTTTTGCTTCCTCAGCAACATTCACAACTGTGTAATGCTTAATTTTTTTTTTAATATCCCTTATTCAAAACACTGATAGTGGCTTTGCCACTCTGATTGAACCCTAACTGATAAACTTGATCTTCTCAGTCAGAAACACTACAGGTCAAAAGTCCATTACCTGAAAAACTTGGGGCCAGATAATGCTTTAGAATCTAGATTTTTTTTTTTTGTCTTTTAGAAAAACAGTGTGGTGTATACACTGTATAATATTTAACAACTCTGCAGAAAGATCTAGGGCAGTACCTCAAATTCAAGCAACATAATATTTCTGCAGTGAAATATCAGTGTGATAAAGACAGACTATAAATAACCTCATATAGTTTCAGGTCATGCTTCATTGTTGCAGTGTTGTGAATTGCTTAATATAGCCGTTCTAGCCAATGTGCTCCATTTTGCAATGCAAATCCTAGTCTCTATGCCTGTTTAGGAGTTCTGGTGGCATAGTGCCTAAGATATATGATGGCTAACCAGAAGGCTGGCGGTTCAAACCCACCAGCCAGGCCTTGGAAGGAAGATTGAGCAGTCCATTTTCATAGTGGTACTGCCTCAGAAACCGAAGGTGGGGTCACTATGAGTTGGTTCCAACTCCACCGCAGTGAGTTTGGTATGAAGATCTAAGTTCAGAAACTTAGAAATGTTACATTTAAACTCACTTTTCTGCTCCCCCTCTGAGTAGGTCCAGGTCTCTTGGGCATTCTTAAGAATGAAGGAAATAATCTAAGAAAAAAGTCCCCATATCACACTAATTCCAGGCAAACTCAAATAAAACACCAGGAGACTTAGACTCCAAGTGGCAATGTTGACAAACAGAAGGGAGGGTTCTTGAAATGTCTGTCTTAGACTCATAAACTTGAATTTCATTACACAAAACACATATTGCCTCTTTTTTTTTTTTTTTTTTAACTCCTTCCCTCTCTATGCAGTCTAAAGCAGAGATTATTTCATTCCATGTTAAACTTTGTCTATTGCATCTCTCACCTTTTACTACCATAGTCATGGCATCATGGGTGGTGCTTTGGTATCTTCAACTACCTTGTTTGGTATCTAATAATGCTTTTTTTTAAAAAATTATTATTGTAATTTGGGTGAAAGTTTACAGAGCAAATTCATTTTCCATACAACAGTTCATACACATTTTGTTTTATGACATTGACTGAAACCCCATAATGTAACAGCTATCTTCCCACTTCCTCCCTCTGGTTACCCTTTCCCTGTTTCATTCTTTCCTATGCATTCCTGCCCTCAGAGTTATCTCCCTGTGCAAATATTTTCCTTTGGTTTCCCAGGGTTGATTGTTCTAAGGAGTGTATCTACCTGGTGTAAATGTTCACCTTATATGCCTGTCTGTTTTTTGGCCAGAAGCTATGGGAGTGAGTTCTATTCCAGGCACGAAAGGTAACTAGGGGCCATAGTCTTGGGAGTTTCACCAGTCTCTGTCAGACCAGTAAGCCTGGTCTATTTTATAATTTTGAATTTGTTCCACATTTTTCTCCCATTTTATTCAGGACTTCATATTTTAATCCCTTTCTGAGTGGCTGACAGTGGTAGTTGGGCACCATCTAATTTTTCTAGTCTCAGTCTAATAATGCTTTCTTAATTATAACACTAATACTAGTTGTTTTTCCTTAATGGTGAGCAAACAGTATTAGTTTCTGAGATAAAATTATTTAAAGAACCTGATATTACTTTTCATTATATTTTACAGACCCTAATAGGATTTCAAGAGGTCTGTTTTTCATTTGTGTGTGTGAAAACCTGTTTTTCCTGTGATTTTAGGTTAACTTATATCTAAAATATAATTTGAACATAATTAATTCCTAAATAAATTGGTGCACTGTTGTTGTTTAGTGCTGTCAAATCACTTTCGACTCACCGTGATCATACGGACAACAGAACAAACACGGCCTGGTTGTATGCCATCCTCAAAATCTTTTCTATGTTTGGTCCATTGTTGCAGCCATTGGGTCAACCCATCTTGATGAGAGTCTTCCTCTTTTTCACTGACGCTCTCCTTTACCAAGCATAAGATCCTTTTCCAGGGACTTGTCCCTCCTGACAATGTCCAAAATACATGAGAGGAAGTCTCACCATCATTGCTCTTAAGGCTCCTTCTGGTTATACTTTCTCCAAAAGAGATTTGTTCATTCTTCTAACAGTCCATGTTACATCCAATATTCTTCACAAAAACCACAATTCAAATGCGTCAACTCTTCTGCAGTCTTCCTTCTTCATTGTCCAGCTCTCACAAGCATATGAGTTTATTGAAAATACCGTGGCTTGAGTCAGGCATACTTTAGTCTTCATAGTGACATGTTTGCTTATTACCACTTTAAAGAGGTTTTTTTTGCAGCAGATTTGCCCAAGAAAATGTGTTACTTGATTTCTCTAATTCTGCTTCCAAGGGTGTTGATTGTGTATACAATTGAAATGAAATCTTTGACAACTTCAGTCTTTTCTTCACTTATTGTGATGTTGCTTATTGCTTTACTTGTGAGGATTTAGTGCACATGAGTGTACTAATATATGTTACCATTACTTTTATTCCTAATCAAGCATTTGTCTCTCCATCATATCTGTTGTAGATGCTATGGAGTTGGCTCCTAGCAACACTAAGTAACTTTGCCTCCTTTTTCACCATCCTCAAAATTGTTGCCATGTTTGTGTCCGTTGTTGCAGCCCTTGTCTTAATCCACCTCATTGAAGGTCTCCCTCTTTTTCACTGACCCTGTACTTTAGCAAGCATGATATCTTTCTCCAGCAATTAGTCCCTCATGATAACCTTTCAAAAGTAAGTGAGCCAAATTTCACCATCCTCATTTCTAAGGAGCATTGTAGTTGCATTTCTTCCAAGACAGATTTGTTCATTCTTCTGGCAGTCTATGATATATTCAATATTCTTCACCAACACCACAATTCAAATGCATCAGTTCTTCTTTGGTCTTTCTTTTTTATTGTCTAGTTTTGTGTGCAAAATATTAGTCAATTAAAAATATCATGGCTTGGGGCAGACACACCTTAGTCATCAAAATGGCATCTTTGCTTCCTAATGCTTTAAAGAAGTCTTTTGCAGCAGATTTGCCCAATGCAATACGCTGTTTGATTTCTCAACTGCCACTTCCATGGACAATGATTATGGATTCTGGAAGAATGAAATCCTTCAATTTCTTTGCCATTTATTTTGATATTGTTTACTGATCTAGTTGTAAAGATTTTTGTTTTCTTTATGTTCAGGTACAATCCATAATGAAGTCTGTAGCATTTTACTTTCACCATTAATTGCTTCAAGAGGTCTTTACTTTTACCAAGCAAGGTTATGCCATCTGTATATCTCAGGTCATTAATGAATCTTCCTCTAATCCTAATGGCACATGCTTCTTCACATAACCCAGCCTCTCCAGTTATTTGTTCATCATAACAACTGGCCTTCAGGCCTCTCAAATATCAAGATTTGGAGTTAAGATATATGATTGTTGTTGTTGTTGTTGTTGTTATGTGCCGTCGAGTCAGATATATGATAGTAATTTATATATATTGTTTGCATTTGGCTTATTTTTTCCACTCTTACCATCCAAACCAAAACCAAACTCACCGCTCTCAAGTCAATTACAACTCATAGAGACCCCCTTTTGGGTTTCTGAGGTGAAAATCTTTACGGAAGTAGATAGCCCAATCTCCCTTCTGCAGAGTGGTAAAGAAAAATCAATACCTTTTGAAACCATTTATCAAATCAACATGCAAGCACCACTAATCTGTAGAGTCCAATTCACATGGGTGAAAAATATGTGACACTATTTACTACAGATTAGAAAGTAAGCATAAGTAAGCACAAGTAAGCTCATACTTACCTTACTTACGGGGTACTCCACCCCTATAATGGCTTGCAAATTTTAGATGAGGCTTTGATTATATAGGGCTGCAATTTTTGGTTGGGAGAAAGACAGATGCCAGCCATACCCAGAAGCAGAATTTTTGATGTGGAGACAAAATGTGAAATTGTTCACTATAGATTAGTAAGTAGGCACAAGTAAGCCTGTGCTTACCTTGCCTATTGGGCAATCTGACACTGAATGCAAGAACTCATGCATAACAATTTTCCATATATGTGTTGTTGTTGTTGTTGTTAGGTGCCGTCGAGTCGGCCCCGACTCACAGCGACCCCTCCTTGGGTTTCCGAGGCAGTATCACTACGGAAGTAGATTGCCCAAC
>NW_006921621.1:4965179-4968671 GCF_000298275.1 Orycteropus afer afer
CGCTGTGAGTCGGGGCCGACTCGACGGCACCTAACAACAACAAAAACATATGTATATATATGTACATATATACATATATATGTATATGTGTGTGTGTATGTATATATATATATGTATATATGTATACATAAAATCATTTCTGCTTGAAATTTGATCACTCTATAGAGTAATCTTCTTTCCTCTCATCTGAAAAGAGTATCCTCATGTTCATTTTCTTTTGGCAAAGTAAAGAAAACCTTAAAGTTCTTGCTCCAGAACTAAGGTGTTTGACTTCTGCCAGATAATAGATCCATACCCCTTTTGGAGTAAATATAGACCCTTTAGCAACTTGTGAGAAGCTGTGTTGGGTGTGAGAATTGCTATAGCATTCAGCTATTGTGTAATATCCTAGCAGGATTGAGTATCACTGCATAGCCATTGATATATCCACACTTTTTATTTATGTAGCCATGGCTTTGTATGTTTCAAGAGTTCAATTGGAAGTTTTGCCACTGATTTGTCTTGTTTTTATAAAAATGTTTGTAGGCATTTTCCTGTGAAAATTGTTTGAGAGTGGGTTCAATTTTAATTAATGGCTGTATCATTCTAGCAATTAAATTTATGTAAAATATTATTTGGCCAAATATCTCATATATCAACTTTATATTTCCCTTTAGTTTGAGACAAGAGGGGTTTTTGGAAAGAAGACTTGACTGTTGAGTAGGAGACTGAATTCTTGTCCATTTACCTGTTACTCATTGGGAACATTATTTAATATCTGAATCCCTGGAGAAGGATATCATGCTTGGTAAAGCAGAGGGTCAGTGAAAAAGGGGAAGACCATCAACAAGATGGATTGACACAGTGGCTGCAACAATGGGTTCACACATAACAAGCATTTTGAGGATGGTGCAGGACCAGGCAGTGTTTCATTCTGTTGTACATAAGGTCACTATGAGTCAAAACTGACTTGACAACACCTAACAGTTTTCTGAACATATATATATATATATATATATATATACACACACACACACACACATTGGGAGCTCTGATAGCATAGTGGCTAAGACACTCGCCTGCTAACCAGATGGCTGGCGGTTCAAACCCACCAGCCACTTCTCGGAAGGAAGGTTGGGCAATCCTACTTCCATAGTGATACTGCCTCGGAAACCCAAGGAGGGGTTGCTATGAGTCGGGTTTGACTCGATGGCACATTACAACAACATATATACACACACACATATATATATATGTGTATGTGTGTGTGTGTGTGTATAAAGGCTTAATTTGCTTTTATTTTATTTATTCAACAAATAATACTGAGCACTTTCTATGAGAGGAGTATGGTTCGGAGACTAAAACAATGAATGAGGTAAGGAAGCCATAGTCCCTGTGCTCAGAGAATTTATAGTCTAATACTAGCAAAATAAATATTTTGCATTGAGTACTAGTTTATACTCCAAATGCCATGGTAAGAAAGCTTCTAAAACAGAGTCCAAAATCAGGGGTGGGTGGAAATGTCCTGTGGTGCATTAGCAATGCCAGCCCAGGATCAACAGAGAATGAGAGCAGCAGAGGCATGGCTCATACTTGCTATTAGCCCACTGAACTCCAAGATTCTATGACCTCACTGCTCATTTCTAAAGATTAGTCATCCGATTCTCTATAATACTGGAGTGACAAAAGGAGGAGAACCTATATGATGGAAAAAGCAATGCCTTTTTTCTTTTAATAATAGCTAAGTACATCAGCTATTGATAAACATATGCTAGCATTTACCTATTCTGATGGAGAAAACGGAATAACTCTTAAGTGTTTTGCCCTGCAGGCTTACATTAAAAGTTAATTATCACCACATGAGACAGGCTTTGGGAAGCTATGACAGCCTTGAATTAGTAGTAAATAGTGCACTCACATTAGCCCCTGAATTGTTCACCTTTCACAATAGAATGCTTTCTCTTTGAATGAATATTCACAAGATAAAATTATACTGCATATTTTGTAAGTAGTAAGTTCTGAAGAAGAACAACTTCTAGTTGAAGAAGAATCAGATTAGAGCCCTGAATTTCATAGTTAAGGACAAGGGCACCATGAGATGGCCTCAATGTTAAATGTAGGGCTATATAATTACACTTGAGAACCCAAAGTTGGTTATTTGCTTTTGTTTTCCTTCTCTCTCTGATAACAATTTTCATCTTGGTTGCCCATGTAAATTTGCCCTGGGGCATTTGGGAGTGATATGACCTAATGGTCACGTTGCTATCCAGTTGATTCTGACTCATGGTGACCCTAAAGGATAGAGTAGACCTGTCCCATAAGGTTTCCAAGGCAGTAGTCATTACAGAAGCAGACTGGCTGTCACACCTTTCCCCCATGGATTGGCTTCTGGGTTCGAACTGCTGACTTTTAGGTTGGCAGCCTGAGCACTTAACCAGTGCACAACCATGGCTCCTTCTGCCTCATAGTAACCAGCAGTAATACAGGGAGTTTAGGCAGAGTTTCAATAAAGTATGCTTTAATAGGTCCCGGATTGTCCTTGCCCCTAATTCCTTCTTTGACTGGTTTGCAAAAAACCTTTAATTTTTCCATCAAATATTAATTTTCTAATTAATTAAGCAGAAGCAAGTTGTACATGGACTAATGATGAGTATATCTCAGCATCAATCTTATTCTATGCATTTAAGTCCAAAATTAAAGTAAATTGAATTTAAAACAGAAATTTTCAACCAAAGGCTGGATTTCTTTGAGACCACCACAGTCACATGTAAATCTCCTTTATGTACATTTATTGAACTGCTGTGTTGCTAGCATTGGTTTGTTGTTTGTTCAGATTTCAAGTTATTTTTTCATGAGTATATATATATATTTTTTCTTCCCCAAATTGACAGTTAGTCCCTGAGGGCAAGATTTTTTTCTTTACTATTCCATAGTATCTTCAACACAATGACTTATATCTGGGGTTGTAGAGAATATGAGTGTCTTGTCATCTTGGAAATTCACCCATTAGTCTGGCACTTTATGAATTACACAGATGCATTGTACAGAGGGTCTGTCTTCCTAAACTACCTGCTGATTGTAATATCTTGCAATATGAATGTCTTTTTATAGGGCAAAGTTATAATCTATTTACAAATATAAATAATAAAATAATTTATAAAAGGTTAACTTTGAACTAAAAGTGACATCCCTTGCCTTGAAAACATTAGTAACAAATTTTCACCTAATGAAGAAAATTTTCATACACTTAAGTTTGTACCCTAATATGCAAGAAAGAGAGACCAGTTCTCAGTTAGTCTATTTTGACTCATACTGACCTCATATATTTCAGAACAGAAATGTGCATAAGGCTTTCAATGGCTGTGAACTTTTAAAATTAGACCACCAAGGCTTTCTTCTGAGGTACTTCAGGAGGATATGAACCACCAACTTTTGGGTTAGTAGTTGAGAGTAAACCCTTTGCGTTGCTAGGGAATCTATGTTAATACAAAGCAAACTGAATTTACATGCTCA
>NW_006921621.1:4973326-4988942 GCF_000298275.1 Orycteropus afer afer
TTCTGTGTCTGTGTTAATTGGTTTCCCTTTTCTTTGTTGAAGAGGGTCTGTGCAATCTTTCTGCCTAGTCCGCCATCTTGCCGGAACCTTCCACTTTACATTGTTAAAGAGCAAATATGTCACTTTGAAGACTAAGATGCACCTGACCCAAGCCATGGTCTTTTCAATAACCTCGTATGTGTGTGAAAGTTGGACAATAAATAAGGAAGACTGAAAAAGAATTGATGCACTTCTCGTGTGGTATTGGCAAAGAATATTAAAAATATTGTTTTTGTTGTTGTTATTTGCCATCGAGTCGGTCCCAACTCATAGCCACCCCACCTTGGGTTTCCGAAGCAGTATCACTACGGAAGTAGGATTGCCCAAAATTCCTTCCAAGGAGTGGCTGGTGGGTTTGAACCACCAGCCTTCTGGTTAGCAGTCAAGTGCCTTAGGCTGCTAGAAAAATATACAAATACACAAATCTGTCTCGGAGGAAGTACAGCTGGGATGTTCCTAGCAAGAATGGCCAGACTATGTCTTATCTACTTTGTTCATGTTATCGGAAGGGACTGGTCTCTGGAGAAGACCATCATGCTTGGTAAAGTGGAGGCTCAGTGAAAAAGAGAAGAAAAAACATTAACAAGATAGATTGACACAGAGGCTACAATGGTGGGCTAAAGGGTAGAAAGTATTGTGAGGATGGTTCAGGACTGGGCGGTGTTTCATTTTGTTATACATAAGGTCATTGTAAGTTGGAATTGACTGGACAGCACTTGAAAACAATAATTAAGGAGAGGATAGCACCTACTTACAGTCCCTTCCACTCTATAAATTATGTCACATCCATAGCTTTGTTCCACTCTCAGCTCCACTTAATTTACTTAAATCTTTAGCATATAGTTATATTTATTGAATGTACTGGTTCAATGATAATTATTAAGGCTATACAAACGTTTGGACGAATGGAAATTCTGGAACACTTAATGCAAATGAAGAACCTATACATAGACCAAATTACAGTTTATTGAACAGAAAAAAGGGGATTGTACATGGTTTAAAATCAAGAAAGCTATGCAACTGAGTGCTATCCTTTCAGCACCCCTATTCAATATGTATGCTAAACAAATAATCTGAGAAATGGACTATATAAAGAGGAACAAAGCATCAGGATTGAAGGAAGATTCATTAACAACTTGCAAAGTGTAGACAACACAGCCTTGAATGCTGAAAGTGAAGAGGATTTGAAGCACTTACTAATGAAGATAAAAACTTACAACCTTCATCATGGATTACACCTCAACACAAAGCAACAAAAATCCTCTTACCTGGACCAATAAGCAACATCATAATAAGCACAGCAATTACTGACATTGTCAAGGATTTCATTTTACTTGGATTCACCATCAGCACCTGTGAAAGCAGCAGTCAAGAAATCAATGTATTGCTTGGGAAATCTGCTGCAAAAGGCCTCTTTGTGGTGTTAAAACCTACAACTATACATACATGATATTTCTACATAAGTATATGTATGAGCTGTAAAAATGTCCATGTATATGGTAGAGATAAGAGGGGGCAAAGATATGAAAACTTTTTAGCCATAACCAAACACCTGGCAGAAATTGGTCACTGGGCCTGTGAGCTTAGGTACTCACAGTGGACGTCAAGGTCAACTGGCATAACCCAGTCCACAAAGATATTGTTCTAAATCCTTTGGTGAGTAGCAACTGGGGTCTTGGAAACTTGTGGGTGGTCATCTAAGATGCAACTATTGGTCTCTCCTTGTCTGGAACAAAGAAAAGTGAATAAAATCAAAGCCACCTGGAAAAATTGGTCTAAAGAACTAACAGACCATGTGGACATCAGCATCTACATTCCTGAGGCCAGAATTACCTCACTACTACTGCCAACCATCCTGAAAGGAATCACAATCAGAGATCCTGGATAGACTGGAGAAAAAAGGAACAAATCTCAAAATAATAATAAAAGACCAGGCTTATTGGTCTGATAGAGACTGGTGGAATGCCTGAAACTATGGCCCTTAGTCACACTTCAGTCCAGGAACTGAACTCAGTCCCATGGCTCAACTTTCAGCCAATAAATAGACAGGTCTATGAGGTAAACAATAACACTAGGAGGGTATACACTTCTCAGAATAACCAAAATAAGAGATCAAAACAGCAGTAATTGCCCAGGGGTAAAGCTCAGAAGGCAGGAATGGTTAGTACAGAGGGACAAAGGGAAATGGTAACCACATGGAGGAAGTGGGAAGTGTGCTGTTACATTGGGATTGTAATCGATGTCACAAAACAATACATATATATATATATATATATATATATATATATATATATATAAACTCTTGAATGGAAAGCCAATTTATTTTGTATGCTTTCACCCAAATCACAACAAATAGTTAATTAAAAAAGAAGAGTTGACAGTAAAACAACAATAAAAATTTTAAAAATAGGAAAAATAAGTAAATAGTTAAAAAGCAAATACCACCTTGAGGGCTATAGTGCCTGACCCAAGCTGTGGTCTTTCCAAATGTCTCATATGCATGCAAAAGTTGGAAAACTAAAGAAGAACTGAAGTATTTGATTGATGGTTTTGGCAAAGAAAATCGAATATACCATGGACTTCCAGAAGAATGAACAAATCTGTCTTGGACGCACAGCCAGAAGTTACCTTGGAAGGGAGGACGAGCTTTATCTCATGTACTTTGGACACCTTATCAGGAGAGATTAGTCCCTAGACAAGGATATAGTGCTTGGTAAAGCAGAAGGTCAGTGAAAAAGAGGAAGACCCTCAACAAGATGGATTGCCACAGTGGCTGCAACAATGTCCTCAAACACAGTAACAATTGTGAGGATGCAGGACTATGGGATGTTTCCTTCTGTTGTACATAGGGTCACTATGAGACAATAGAACTTAACAACAGCAACAACGAAGCTATGCAAATTTTCTATAAATGGTTCAGTATTTTCTATCATAAGTTTAAAGTGAATTGAAGCTAGGGATTATATCTTTTAATTCATTAAGTTCATTATCAAATGCATGAAGGGACCTGATAAATACTATTGATGGAGAAGAGGAAACGGAGGCTAATATCTAAATGCAGGGGGAGGGATAAATAAGGTATTTCAGAAGGAGATATTAAATAATTATAGTGGGAAAGATGGTAAGACTGTTATGAGTGTAAGGAAATGAAGTGAGATATGAGGAAACAAAGAGGATAGAAAAATAATTCACACAAGGAATCGAAGTGGTAAAACATCTGAAAATCTACTACTCGCATCAATGTCAAAAAATCTGAAGTGAACAGGTGATCTGAGTGTGCTGCTGACATCCATCTTCACACCCTCTTGGTCTAGAAAATATTTCTTTAGCTTCCTTGAACAAAGACACCATGGTGGGCTACACAAGGTGCAGCAAAGGAAAGGAAAGCTGTTCCGTCTCCTCTGCATGCATTAGTCATTTTCTACCTCTGAGTCTGTGTCTTAATTGCCTTGCCTGTCTTATTAGATTGAAAACCCACTGGGTTGGGACCATCACTACTAAGGTGTGCAGCACTGAGCTTGGCAGGTGATCAGCACTCAATAAATGTCTATTATTACCATAAACCAATGTATAAACTTCAGAAATAGGCATACTAATGGACCTGACAGATTAATGCCCAGGGCTATTTTTGTACAGCAGCATGGGCTAGCCAAATCAAAATCAGACACCTCAGATTCAATTCTTCTCAGTTTTGCATGTAATTCTCAGCCTTTCACATTTTTGTCCTGTGACAGACAGAAAGAAATGATAGTCAACTTTTCAACATAATGGAATTAAACAGCTTTTTGCTCCCCCCCTTTTTCTGTCTGCTTCTCAAATGCTATTGACCCATTATGTAGATGGCATTGCTTTTTCATTATTGAAAAGGTGGTTTCAAGTGCTGGAGCAGATGTTTTATGTGCTATTTATGTTCGATTTTTCAAGTCTTCTATGTGCTTCTCTAGGAAGCAAAAATCTGCTTAAAGAAACCATCTAGTCCTTACTCTAAAAGTCCTCTAAATTACCTAAAGAAGAGTCATTATCAGTGTCTGTCTTTGGATAACAAAGTTAATGGGGAGAATTTGAGCGATTTAAGGAGGATCTCCCGGAGAAGCCCTAGTGAGGATCCCCCAGGGAGGAAGCCCTGAGGAGAATTGCCATGAAATAAGACCTCTTCTCGAAAGAAGTGTTGTTTCGGGGAGTTATTGAAGTTTCCCGAGATTATAATAAAATATAATAAAGCTTCCAATTTAATTTCTTCCTTATATAAAATGTCAGCTTTGTCTGCCTACGCAGTAAGAATCTTTACTTATCCATACAAAGCACCAGTAAAGGTAAAACCAGTCACTAGTTTCCCTCTGACAGTTTTCTACTTTTATGTTTCTTTTCCTGGAAAATATGTAAAGAGCCACCCAGATCAGATCATCCAAATACATCATATGATCACTGAAATTATTTGAAAGTTACAATAAGTTCTTTAATCACCCTAACTTCTTTTTGTAGCAAGGAGAATTATAAGTAAGTACATCAATTAAATAATGTTTTCAGTTCCAGCCCTTTTGAAAAACTGGCCATACAATTACAAACAAAATCAAATTTACTGCCATCAAGTTGGATCCGACTCATAGTGACCTCTCCTTGGGTTTTCAAGGCGGTATCATTACAAAAGTAGATTGTCTAGTCTTCTTACTGAGGAGTAGCTGGAGGGTTTGAACCACCAGCCTTCTGGCTAGCAATCAAATGCCTTAGGCACTATGCCACCAGAGTTCCTGGCTGTACAATTAGCCAGGGTTAATGAGATAAAATTGGGTATTGAGAACATAACTGAAGGCAAAATTTGATCCTGTACCACACAGAAAAGGAAGAATCTAGAGTTTCAATTTATACAACCTTAATCAAAAGGGGTTTGAGTTGTGTAAAGAGGCAATTTTCTACATGATTCAAGGAAAACTGATCATTGTCCTATAATTAAGGTATTTTGGGTGTTTCTAGAATAATGCCAGCAAATACAACAACTTATATGGAACTCTCTGGTAGCATAGTGGCAAAGTCACTTGACTGCTAACCAGAAGGCTGGCGTTTCAAACCCACCAGCCACTACTCAGAAGGAAGATTGAGCAATCTACTTCCATAGTGATACTGCCTTGGAAGCCCAAGGAGGAGTCGCTATGAGTCGGGTCTGACTGGATGGCACATAACAACAACAACAATAGGTACCTGAAACTCTTGGGTGCGATGACAAACTAAGGAAGATATTTTCATGTAAATATTATTTTACAAAATTTAATTATTCATGAAACTGAAGTAAATAGAATTTTGGACAATGGGTTAATTAAAAAGTTTTCTGAGTGTTTATGCTGTAGCAGGCAGTTTACTAGGTATTATGTTACTTTCTCTTATTGCTTACAGCCTCTTTTTCTCCATGGTTTTTGTTTGAAGTAAACATGGAAAATAAAAACCACTCAGAGGGGGATCTATGTAGGAGATCCTGGATAGAGAGGGAGAACAATGTGGAACAAAATTCAAAATCATTGGAAAAATAAAGGGGGACCAAGTTAGCTGGTCTGATGGAGCCTGGTGCAACCATTGAGACTATGGCCCCTGGCTGCACTTCAGGTCTGGAATTGAACCCACACCTGTGGCTTCCAGCCAAAGAAAAGACAGGCATATGAGTTGAACCTTTACCTGAGGTAGATACATTCCTTGGAGAGCACAATCATGGGAGAAAGAAGGGCTGTTTATGCACAAGGAGACAGCTCAGGGGGCAGGAAGTGCATGGAGGGATGGACGCAGGGAAGAGGTGACTATTGGTAGGAAATAGAAGGGGAGCTGTTGTATTGGGGTAAATTGTAGTCAATGTTATGAGATAAAGTATATGTGAACTGCTGTATGGTAAGTGAATTTGCTCTTTGGACTTTCACCCAAATCACAATTTAAAAAATAATAAAAAACTCAACTTATTAACTGTTCCTTGGTGGGCTATTTATTCACCTGATTTTGTCATTTCTTTTAAGGGTACTACTACTCTCCCAATCACTCAAGTGCATAAACATGGAACATTCACATGGATTTTACCAATCATTTAGTGTATAGAATTGGATCAGTGCTTGAAGAAAAAATTGGACTTGGATGACCAAATCTAGTCATGATCTGCCAAAATATGTTAGCTTAATCCAATATTTATCTAATTTTATTGTCCATATAACTGATTATATTAGATAATAATAGAAGTCAAATTACCTGATATATACCTGAAGGAAGGAAGAAGTAAGAATTCCTTCCAGAGAAAAGATTGGAAGTGTTTCTCTGAAGTGTAGTTGCTCAAATGACATCTCACTCTGTTCTCAGATCTGGAGTATTTTCTCTCAAGAGAGGTTAAAGTAGGAGGAATATTAAAAGAATTAGAGAAACCTCTGTTTTCTCTTAAATTATATTTATTTGATGATGTTTCTAAAGTTAGTGAAATCCATGCAAGGTCCCACTCTGGGATGTTGGAGTCCTTGCATTTATAAAAGAATGATTTAAAGGATTTTGTTATTTGGCTTGGTAAAAGAGGTGGTAAGCATAAGAAAATCCAAACTAAATCAAACAAAACAACCTTGCAAACTGTTTAGAGCATGATGCTGACCTAATTTCGGCATCTTTTTTCACCAGCCACTCCTCGGAAGGAAGGTTGGGTAATCTACTTCCATAGTGATACTGCCTCGGAAACCCAAGGAGGAGTTGCTATGGGTTGGATCCGAATCAATGGCAGTGGGTTGGGTTTGGTTTGATTTTCCACTAGCTCTGACTAAGTTTCTTTTACAATGTTTTTGTTGTTGTTATATGCCATGGAGTTGGACCTGACTCATAGCGACCCCTCCTTGGGTTTCCGAGGCAGTATCACTAAGAAAGTAGATTGCCCAACCTTCCTTCCGAGGGCCTGTTTCTACTCCTCCCAACTCCTGATCCAGTTATGTCTGGAACCAAACAATCACAGGTCAGTTAGCAGACTTAGGCGTGATGAGACCCAAGAATATCTAGCAAAATGTTGTCAATTAATTTTTTTTGTGCATTCAACAGTTTCATTTGTCAGATCTGATTACAGAGGGATTAACCATCCATAGGGCTCTTTGCCTACAGAGACCACTGGGATTTTCCAAGAAGTCTTAACCTAGGAGATCCTTTAAACAAATGTGTACAGTATGATGTCCGTGAGTTGTGCTATGGAGTCTGAAAGACTTGACTTCTTATCCGAATCTGCTACTCACTAACCATGTGGGTTAACAAAATTGCTAAACTTCTAACTCACTTAACCATCAGTGTTATATACATAAAATGTAAGATGACAAAGTACCAGAAGAGTTGCTATGGGTATTAAATGAGCTACACCAAAGCCTACTTACTTCTGTGGTTACATATAGTCAGCAGCCTATAAATAGGATATTATCATTGCTATATATTAAACGACAACAACAAAAGAAAAACTCACTGCTGTAGTGTCGGATTCAACTCATAGTGACCCCTCTTTGGGTTTCCGAGGCTGTATCACTATGGAAGTAGATTGCCCATACCCTTCAAGTCCCCAGGTGGTGCAAATGATTAAGTGATATTTGCAATTTGAATCCACTCAGAGGGACTTTGGAAGAAAGTCCTAGTGATCTACATGCAACACATCAGCCACTGAAAACTCTGTAGAGCACAGTTCTACTCTGACAAACATGGGGTTGCCAAGAGTTACAGTTGATATAAAGACAACTGTTTTGTTTGTTTATCTTGTTTCATGTCTAATTTCCACATCCACAGAGAAAGTATACAAGACTGTTGGGAAATGGCTGAAGGAGAGGACAAGAAAAAGGAGAAGAGGAGAATCGAAAAATGATACAACATAATGATCCCAGCAGTAGAAATTCAGAGTTCTTGAACTATGTTACTCCTTGTTTTGTTGCTCTTCCCCTTTCCTGATCAGATCCTGGTTCTATTAATACCTGAACTACCCCCTTTCATTCACTTGTGACTTTCATGGAGTCACTTTAAGCTCATTTTTAATTTTTGAAGTGACGCAAATTAATCCAAGAGTTTGCTTCCATTTCTTAAATTCTAATTTGTGTGTGTTGCTCATTGTGGGATCCTTTTAATATTTAATTCTGAGATTATCTGCTCCTCAAAAACCTGAGCAAACTACCGTGGTCTAGCATTAAGTTTAAAGGACCACTAAGGCTGACTGTTTTGGTCTCATCCCCTCGCTCCCACCCCACAACATTCCATAGTCCAGGCATGCCAGAGAACCATGGTTTTTTTAAAAATAATATTTTATTGTGTTCCTGGTGAAAGTTTACACAGAAAATTACCTTACCATTGAGCAATTTTTATATACATTACTCAGTGACATTGATTACATTTTCCACAATGTGTCAGCATTATAATTATTTCTATTCTAGTTCTGTTTCTAGTAATCTAGTTTCCCTGCCTTCCATTCCTTCTCATCTTTGCTTTAGAGTAATTGTTGACTGTTTGGTCTCATGTAGTTTTTTTCTTTTTTTCAGAAGCACAGTAGTCATGGGTAATATTATTTATTTTATGAGCCAAACTGTTAGTTGAAGGCTGACCTAGCAGTAGTTGGAGAATCATGATGTTGTATACCTTCGGCCTTTGTGTATGTTGCTTCTTGATCAACCTGGCAATTTCTTTGGTCTTTCAAGGATTCTCCTTTTCTGCTAATGCCTTACCTAATTCAATTAAACAAAACTGTCATTCCTCATGTTATGTCACCACTATACTTTTGACAGAGCTTTATTATTGCGTTGGGGGATCTCTGTTTGAGTAGTGCCTAAGGCACTTGACTGCTAACCAGAAGGCTGGCAATTCACGCCCAATAGCCACTCCTTGGAAGGAAGACTGGGCAATCTACTTCCACAGAGATACTGCCTCAGAAACTCAAGAAGGGGGTCGCTATGAGTCAGATCCGACTCGATGGCAGTGACTTATTATTGCATTAATTACATAGTATTGCAATTTTATACTGTATTAGCTTACCCATTTACTAAACTATGACGTACTTGAAGAATCTAACTAGTTGTAGGGTCTAGACGAAAGAAATGTTAATGAAAGATGGCATAAATCAGTTGATATCTACTTGCCATTAATTGGTTCTCAATAAATATTTGATAAATGATTTATATATCCTCAAGTGTTTTGAAAGCTCCTTGGTGTTCCTCATATCACATATTCCCTATTTTAATGTCAGATTAGTTGCTTAATATCTGCTTCTTAAATGTTTGAAGTAACTTTTTAATTTTTTTTAATGATTTTCTATTTCAAACTATTTTCCCTGAAGTATACCTCTTTATCTGTGGAGCTTTAATGACTAATAAAACAAACAAACAAACAAAAAACCAAACTCAGTTCCATTGAGTGGGATCCAACTCATAGTGACCCCTCCTTGGGTTTCCGAGGCAGTATCACTGTGGAAGTAAATTGCCCAATCTTTCTTCTGAGGAGTGGTGGGTAGGTTTGAACCACCAGCCTTCTGGTTAGCAGTCAAACAGATTCCCCTTTATCCTTCCCTGTTATGATCAAATAGTAATAGCTAATGCAGACTGAACTCTTGTCATGTTCTAAGCAATTTTTCAAGGTTTATATAATTTCATTCTCACAACAAACCTATGAAGTGGTTACCATTAGCATTCCCATGGAATATTTGAGGACACGGATATTTCACTTGCCCAAGGTCACACAAATAATAAGTGATAGAGCTAAATCTGACCCTCTAATGTCTGTCAGTGAAGACTGTACTCTTAACCACTATTCTGTACTGCCTCTTAGTCCAACCAGGTCAAGTGGATGTCAATGGCTTTGTGTGAAGTTACTATGAACACCTCTCTTATTCTACCCCCGGGAGCTCTGATGGGAGTGCTCTGGTGGCATAGTGCCTAAGGCATTTGACTGCTAACCAGAAGGGTGGCAGTTCAAACCCACCAGCCACTCCTCGGTAGGAAGGTTGGGCAATCTACTTCCATAGTGATACTGCTGCAGAAATCCAAGGAGGGGTCACTATGAGTCGGATTGGACTCTACGGCAGTGGGTTTTTTTTTTTTTGTTGTTGTTGTTGTTCGTTTGTTTTATACCCCCAACACAACTACACAACTAAGAAATCCCTCCCCATATTTTATAAATTGTCATCCCCCACACTCTTAAATTCAGTTGTCCTAGAAAGAAGAATCTCTGAATCTAAGCTGTATGTTTTACATATGCAAATAGCCAAATATTCTTTTCAGCATTCTTTAAATTATTTGCTGCAATGTTTGTTACTGTCTTTAAAAATTAGCACAGACATGATGATTACATTCATTGCCACCAGCTAAAAAGCGTGGGACTCCTACAGTGAAGCTTGAGGGATTTTGTAGGTTATCTTTTTTTCTATTAATATTTAAGCTCAAGCTAAGGCAGACAAAGCTGAATACATAACAAATAACCATCAAGGTTACTCTTTATGGGTCAAAGATAATGACAACTTCAATTATTAAAATTTACAGCAACCGAAGGCAGTGAATTTTACTGTGAATACTTTTCAAGTTCATCCCCAAACTTGCCGGTTGTTCAGTTTTAGTAAACTCAGAATTTCGCCAATTTTACTAGTTGGGTTTCAGTTTCTCTTTCCCTCAAAAGATTACGAATCCTCTATGTTAATAGGAAATAATCTCTAGGCTGATTACATGCTCATCTGCATGTCATCATATGAATTAGAAACAACAGATTTTGAGATTCAAGGAGAGAGGTCTTTGCCCTTTGGCCGTTGGGACTTGCTTGAACCTATTTTGTGCTGATCTAAAATGAATGCCCGTAATACTCCAAAGTTCTGTGAGTATCCTGGGTGGATCAATCTGTCTCTGAAACATGCCAGAATCCCCTACTATGTGACATAGACTCTACCTCCTCTCCACTCACTCCCAACCACATTCCCTTTTTAATTTTTACATTTTTACTTTTTTTTTTTTTTCCTAATGATCCTGCCTCTCTATCATCTTCTAATTTATTCAAGAGTTGCATCTCTTCTCTGTAGGCAAAGGAGAGTTAACATCTTTCCAAAAGTCCATTCTCCCAGACAAGTCTGTTCTGCCCTGCTCAAGGAATGCTATTCCTGTTAATACCATGAGTCTGAACTGTAATGACTAGGGCTTTTTCTCAAACTCTTTCAAGTCAGAGCCTTTATTTATTCAGAAATTTTTCTCCCATGCCCTACACTATAGCTGGTCCCCCTGTGCAAACATCTTCAGGCTTCCAAAAATGATGACGGATATTTAGGATGGAAAAGACTGATACCTAGAGTGATGGCTAGAATGCACAGTCTCTTGAACATGGGATTTGCCCTAAGCCAGGCACATGTCATTTGTTGAAATTTCTGAAGCAACAATATAGAAAAGGCAAAGGTAGACATCAGGACTCTTGGGCTGGAGTCCTGAAGCAGTGCTCTGATAAACGAGTCTGTTCATGTGTACTTGGGTCAGAGCAGCAGACAAGGGCCAGACTTTCTTCTTTTATCTTAAGCCAACATTTATATTGCAGAAGTTTTCTCACTGAAGGGGAGAAAAAGGATAGAAAGTCCATGGAAGAAGAAAAGGCAAGAGCATGAGAACCAGTGGAAGTTATAATTCCCTTCACCATGAACTGCTTGTGTCAGGATTCCTTGGGGTTTTAGAAGGAACAATAATGTAGCCTATGTGCCAGAAGAAACATCCTGAAACAGATGTGTGAGAGAGAAAAAGACAGAGAGAGAGAGAGAGAGAGAGAGAAAGAGAGAGGAAGAGAGAGAGTGCAAAAGCTGCTCCCATTTCAACCTTTATGTTATCTCACCAGTCACTTGCAAGGGCTTGTGTTCAAAAGGGTTATATGTCCTGTGTTATTGCTTTTAGTTAATGCCTAGACAGCCTTGCATATAACAGAACAAAGTATTTCCCACCTCTTTCATCTTCAGCATCGTGAGTATGTTTGAGTCCACTGTGCAGCTACTGTGTAGTACCTTCCAACCTAGGGGCCTCATTTTCCGACCTTTTATTGGACAGTATTCTATTGTCAGGAGCTCTGATAGCATAGTGCCTAAGGTACTTGATGGCTGACCAGAAGGCTGGCGGTTCAAATCCACCAGCCACTCCTCAGAAAGAAGATTGGGCAATTTACTTGCATAGTAATACTGCCTTGGAAACCCAAGGAGGGGTCGCTATGAGTTGGATTCAACTCGATGGCAGTGCATTTATTCTATTGTCATCCACAAGGTTTTTTGGGCTGTATTTTGGAAGTAGATCACCAAGCCTTTCTTCCTAGACTGTCTTAGTCTGGAAGCTCTGATAAAATTTGTCCACCATGGGTGACCCTGATAGTAGTTGAAATACTGATGGCACAGTTTTCAGCATCATAGCGACATGCAAGCCACCACAATACAACAAATTGACACATAGGCAGATGATTTATCCGGTACAAGCTTATTTTTAACTTGTGTTTGGTCGCAAGGACTACATACTCTAGTAGAGGCCTGTTGTTGTTGTTGTTGTTATGTGCCATCGAGTCATCTCCAACTCGTAGCGACCCCTCCCTGGGTTTTCAAGGAGGTATCTCTACCAAAGTAGATTGCCCAACCTTCCTTCTGAGGAGTGGCTGGTGGGTTTGAACTGCCAGACTTCTGGTTAGCAGTCAAGTGCCTTAGGCACTATGCCACCAGTAAAGGCTTAGTGATTATTTTTGAAATTAACCAATACACAGTATCAAATCCCCTCATTTGATGGTGAAAGGGAAAGGAAGAAATTGTTGATAATCTTTCAAAAATAGTTTTTTTTTTTTTTTTTAATTAATTCTTGAGAATTTTGATGCAAATATTTGGAGCCCTTTTTAATAAATATTTTACTTCACATACAATTTCAAGGGATCATAGACACTCTTGAAATTCATATTAAAAATGACCACTTTAGAGGTCAGATATGTATATCTGAAAGCAGTGAGAAAATAATTCCTATTGGTAGATTAAGTTAGATAAGAATCTTTTATTAGATGATTAGCACCTTGCATGTGAAGATTCTGTGGGTGTATGTGTGTGAGTATGAACTATTCTGTCTGGGGAGGGGCTACACTTGACACTGGGATGCTGAGACAAGAGGACAGACATGAAGGGAAGGTTCCTCTTACATTGGAGCATGAAAGTGGTAGTTAAGGAGGCAATGTTGTTGTTGTTATGTGCTTCAAGTCGGCCCCGACCTATAGCGACCTCTCCTTGGGTTCCCGAGGCAGTATCACTACAGAAGTAGATTGCCCAACCTTCCTTCTGAGGCGTGGCAATAGCACTACCAAAGTCAAACTCCTTAATTTCACAAGGTTGCCTCAGACTAGCTCTGGAGGATGTGTGATATCCATGGTGTCTTTGAGTAATCAGTGAAAACTATAGAGATATTCTTGGAGTGCCAAAAAATATCATGAAGGAGTTTCCCTAGTTGGAACAAGTTACACCTGAAGGACTAGGATAGTTGGAATGAAGTGAGTTCCGTTCTCCCCACATTGAGGGATATAGGAATAACCACACAATGAAAATACAGTCTCAGGATAATATCAACGAGTGATTCTTCCATTCTTCAGTGGGATTTGGTTTCTTTGGCTTTTTATTTTTGGTTTGAAATGGTTCCACCTGGGGCTGGGTAGTGTTTCAATTTACCTGCATTTCTCTTAGCTTTTGGATAGAACTTCTAGAAGCATGTCTGGTGCATGGAATTCATCTCGTATCAGAACATGAGACAGATGGAATATTAGATTCGAGGGAAAAACAAACAAATTAAAAAAAACCCACATCCAAGTTCTCAGTGCTCTGCAGATTGAACACGTGCTGATTCTGGAGCTCCTGTCCTATCTTGTACTTTGATAAGAATGCTTTTTGTTAGATAGACTCTATCTGATAAAGGAAATACAACAGCTTTTGCATTTGTGTCAATCTTAACAGCTGTGTGTTACCTAATCTTTTCTCAAACTCTGATTTCACAAACTTGAAAACAATATAGAATGATAATAATGTATCTGTGTGTCTATCTATCTGTCTTTCTACCTACTTATTTACTTAGAGAAAGCCAAAGCTAAAATAACCCCCTGTGTGCAGGGTATTTAGTGCTTTAGGGCACAATCTGTTGCAGAACAGTTATAACTGTTACTAAGGCATCTATTGTGGTAATATATGCCTTGGCAGCCCAGTGTTCTGTCTTACTCTGCTTCTGTGAGTGCAGTGATTTATTGGTAATACTAATCTTTTTTGAAAGTCATAGTGATGTTAAAGTCAAATATGGTTGAAGAGGAGAAAACAGCCTCATTTTCTGTTGTTTCCTTCCATGGCATTACCTATGACTGTTTAAGAACACTTTTTTTTTTTTTTTTTCCCCAGAAGAATACTCATATAACTGAGTAAGAAGTTAGAAACATCATTTTCATTAGGGTTCTTTCATCGGAGATTTGGCCCACTACTTTTATTTCCTTAGGAAGAGTATTCCAGGAGGTTACATCATTAACATCAGTACCATCGTTATCTTCATTAAAAGCCTTAATAGATAGTCATTGTGTATAGAGCATTTTAGGAAAAATAATAACAAGAAAATTTAGAAATCAGAAACCTGAATATATATATGACCTGACTCTTCTCTTTAAAGAAAGAAGTTTTTGGAAGAGAGTTTCTACCTTCTTTTCAACTTCTTATTCTATCCTCCCCATAGAACATCGGTACAACTGGGAAGACTTTGACATTGATTGGGCCACGATAACCAGAGGGCTGAACAGTTGCTTTGAAATTCACACATGAAAGTGGCCATTGCTGAAAGCAGTCTGGAAGAAGGCTAGGTCTTCCAGATAGTTGCTGTGTAAAATGTACTTAGTGTGCACATTTAACTGTTGCTCAGATTGGTCCCAAGGTGAAGACTGGGAATTGGTAAAGCTAAGTAGAAAGTGTTACTATTGTTTCAGGTCTACATTACATCCTCTCTTCCAGGACAGCAAACCATGTCTTATTATTGTTTTTTCTGTGCTCACCTCCTTCATTCACACTAAGGTAAAAGTGACTAAAAATAGCATATAGATACAGTTCTAATTTTAGACATGAGCCATTGGTGGGAAAAGGCTTGGTTTGTATGAAGAGAGGCAGTAAAAAATGGGACAGGGCCCTCTACCAACCTTAGTTTGGGATGAATAATGTAATTTTCAACATTGGGGACTCCAAAGACAGGTGGACCTGAATTTAAATCCAGTTTCATTGCATAATTGCGATGCTATTCTCAGGCAAATTTCTCAATTTTTCTAAGAGTCAGTTTCCATTAAACTGGAGATAAAAATAGTTTATACATTCTCAAGGCTGTAGTCCAAATTAGATAACATAATATATGTCAAATATTAAGCACAGAATTTGCCACAGAGCAAGTACTTGCAATTCATATTAGATGGATGATGCCTGGGTGCAAAGTTAGTAATGAATGCTTCTGTTATCTGAATTTGCAGACTCCATTAATCTGTGTTGGTTCTTCATGCTAAAAAAAATGTTTATTATTTTTTCTTCCAGTTTAATCTTAAAATTGGACCATGAATACAAAAGGAAGCATTAAAAAGG
>NW_006921621.1:4989087-4990823 GCF_000298275.1 Orycteropus afer afer
AAAATTAAATTATAGATTTCTAATAATAAGATTTTAAAAATCCAAGATTACATACCATTCACCTAGGACAAGAATAGTAGTTTTCATGAAGATAGACATTTGAAAAAAAAAAAAATTGAAAACATTCCACATATCCTTTGGAACATTCCACAATATCTTTAGGTTATACAGTCCCCTAGAATCTTAGTTTCATACTTTCCTAGCTGAGTGAACATGCCTGACTGCTCAGAGTCTAAGTTTCTCCATATACAACTTTAGTAAGATTTATGATAGGATTAAAAAAAAGAAAGTATAAGCATATGGTGCTGGGTACAGAGCAATATTCAATACCTGATGGATGTTCCAGTTATAACTGGGTACTTGTTATCTGCAGGGTGTAGTTTCTTCAAAGTACCCAGGCTTGGTAACAACCTGCTTAGCAGTATTTTCCTACTTTAGAACACTTGTTTAATGGTATTTTTTTTCTTCTATTAAGATAGAATATAGTCAATAAAAGTTTAAATATGTTTCCTTTGCCCAGGAGACAGCCAACAAACCAAAACATGTAATACACTCGGAAGTACCCTATGTAGTTAGAAGCCTCTGCCTGCCTATTTTGTTTCTGCTAACATTTGAAGACAAGGAGTTGATTCTCTACAATCTGTAAAAGCTTCATCTGAAGGCTTTGTAGTTCTGAATAAACAATGAATGTCAATTAATGATGACAATGACAATAGAATTCTATGTTTTCACCTTATTGACTTTGCCTACCACTAAATCTTTTCCTTGTGAAAAATAAATGTGTTCCTTATTATTTTATCCATTATTTTATTCCTGGTAACTTATGCTTTTTTAAAATACAGCAGATCTCTTCTTGAGGGTTACCATAGCAAATTGCATAAGAATTTACAATATAAATTATTCATTACAGCCAATTTAGTATAATTATTAATTCCAGCATACACTGGTGCCTGATTACATCTCAGTGCTCTTTGCTCGATCTTGACCATGTTCTGTCGAAAATAATGATCTGTCATGGATAATCAGGATCTAACAAATCTCACTAAAAGGTGGAAACATTTAACTAATGTTGGTTTAATAAAACAATGATTGATCCGTTTGTTAAAATATGTCAGAGATTGTTTATAAGATAATCAAAAATCAAACTGGTAATATATTTAAGAGCATACTTTCCAGTTCAAGGGCAAATTGGGATGTACTCTTCTCTATGCATCTGCAAGAGTAAATCAGCTCTACTTTCACTGAGAAGCTTTGCTCCCAACATCAGTTTTAGTATTTTAAGCTTTCATGTTTCATGCTCCCAATGAGCCTTTTCCTTGCATTAAAGATGCATTCTGTATTGTATGTGAGTGTTCCAAGCTGCACTGTCTCCCACGAGGCTTTCATTTTAACTCTGAGTTGAGCTGAGCAAAGTTTGCAGTTGTACTTCCCACTGGGATTTGGACCTGTGTAGAATCGGACTGTGGATTCAGTCCAAAAGCCTTTGGCTACAAGACCAAGTTAGTCTGAATATATGTGGAGTATCACTGAGTAGATAGGACCTTAATTTGGATTTGGATTTTGTGGGTCTTTTGAAATATGGGGCAGAAATACGTTCTTTGTACAATAAGGAAGATTATCTTATATTAATTTATTGTGTGTGTGTATATATATATATAGAGAGAGAGAGAGAGAGAGAAAGAGAGCGCTCTGGTAACATAGTGCCTAAGGCACTTGACTGCTAACCAGAAGGCTGG
>NW_006921621.1:4990923-5023137 GCF_000298275.1 Orycteropus afer afer
CTGGCAGTTCAAACCCACCAGCCACTCCTCAGAAGGAAGATGGGGCAATCTACTTCCGTAGAGATACTGCCTCGGAAACCCAAGGAGGGGTCACTATGAGTCGGGTCCAACTCTACCGCACATAACAACAACAACAACAACAACAACAAATATATATGTGTATATATAGTTTTTAATTTGGAGTGCCTTCTGGGATCAAGAATGAAAGATAATATTAATTATTTTTAAATCCATAGAATAAATTTGATGGCTTATTTATTTATTTTAATGCTGTAGAAGGAAAAAAAAAAAAAAAAAGAACATTTATCTTTTACTGAGTGCCAACCATGTGCTAGGTTGCTTCTGTTAGCCTATCGAGTTGACCCTAACCTACGGCACCTCTATGAACAACAGAATGAAACGCTGCCTGATTCTGTGACATTGTTACGATCAGTTGGAGAACAGAACATTGTGATCCATGGGGTTTTCATTGGCTGATTTTTGGAAGTACACAGGCAACCCTTTCTTCTTTGTCTGTTTTGATCTGGAAGCTCCACTGAAACAGGTTCAGCATCATAGCAACACACAGATCTCCACTGGCAGATGTGTGGTGGCTGTGGAAGAGGTGCATTGGCTCACTGTTGCTCCTGGGTCTTCCCACGAGGAAGGCAAGAACTCTAACACTGAACCGCCAATGTGCTAGAGAGTTTTTACTTGTTTTTATATTCACAACGGTGTTTTAAAGTAGATCATTTTCCTGGGATCTTAAAAGCTAGCAAGCTGCCATCTAGATGCAACTATGGGTCTCTCCTCATCCAGAACAAAGAAGAATGAAGAAAACCAAAATTCATGGAAACAATTAGTCCTAGCGACTGATACACCATCTGATCTGCAGCCTATATGACTATGAGACCAGAAGAACTAGATGCTGCCCGGCTACCACTGTCTTCCACTTGAAAGGGGATCTATGTAGGAGATCCTTGATAGAGAGGGAGAACAATGTGGAAAAAAACTCAAAATCATTGGAAGAAATAAAAAGGGGGGATCAGGTTTGCTGGTCCGATAGAGCCGGATGGAACCACTGAGACTATGGCCCATAGCTGCCCTTTGGGTCTAGAATCAAACCCACACCTGTGGTTTCTAGCCAAACAAAAGACAGGCATATGAGTTGAACACTTACTTCAAGTAGATACACTCCTTGAAGAGAACAATCATGGGAGAAAGAAGGGCTTCTCATGCACAGGGAGACAGCTCAGGGGACAGGAGCCTATGGAGGGATGGACACTGGGAAGAGGTAACTGTGGGGAGGAAGTGGGAGGGGAGCTGTTGCATTGTGGTAGACTGTGGTCAATGTCATGAGACAAAGTGTATATGAACTGCTGTATGGAAAGTGAATTTGCTCTGTAAACCTTCACCCAAATCACAATAAAATCACAATAAAAATAAAATAAAATAAAGTAGATCATTTTCAAGATGTGAAAGCTGATGCTGGAGATTCTCAGCTAGTAAACTGATTAGTAAGGATACAAACCCATTTCCTTCTGATCTGTAATAGTGTGATTCAGTACACTTATTTGGATTGTATCTCTGAACCAGGAACATAGGCAGAGACTGTTTGCACGCTAAATTGATTAGTTTTTTCTATTACATCCTTGTTAGAGCATGGGTGAATTTTAACACAGTTCATTTGAGACAAGTAAGCATGTGGGTGAGGTGACTGAGAGGAAACAAGAGTTTATATACTTGCCACTGACACAATATCAGGCTTTGATTATACTAGTTGTGTAATGGCTCTATTTCAAGGAATTAAAACTTGTAGATATCAGAGCCCTTGTGGCTTGGTATATAGTGATTAAGCACTTGGCTACTAATTGAAAGTTTGGCAGTTCAAACCCACCAGCTGCTCCACAGGAGAGAAGACCTAGAGATCTGCTTCCATAAAGGTTATAGTCTAAATACTATGGGGCAATTCTACTCATCCTATAAGACTGCTATGAGTTGGAAAGGACTCGACAGAACCCCAAAACAACATATTGTAGTAATAAGTTGTATTACAAAACTGTTTCTATCACATTTCATCTCTCACTCGTCTCCTACCAATGTCCTGTGTGTTTTCCCAAGAAAACATTCAGAAATCTCTTCTAAGGCAATTTTTTTTGTTGTTGTATGTGTATTTTGTTTAAAGTACCTTCCCAGAGCTTGTCAGGACTGGGATTTTCAGATAGCTGTCAGTTGTCTGCCTTGAAGGCTCAGGGGCAGTGGATATACCTCAGTAGCCCTTTGAGCGGCTACCTTAAGAAAACCATTGACGACAGACGCTATCATCTTTGCCCTGCAGTTCAGTGCACACAAGCTGAAGGTGTTCAGCACCACCTGAGAATTCATTAATGTCTTCAAGGCTAACCCCATGTGTTCCACATTCAGTCCACCCTGGAGTTCTTCAACACTGAAATGAATCTCACATGTAAGAGAAGAGGTTATGGCTATGTTTATATATATAACTATTCTATTTGCTTCTGGGACTTCATTATACTTAGTGTCGTATCATGCAATTTTAGAGGTCTTTGCTGGAACTTCTTAGTATAATCCTGTAGCATTGCTAAAGCTTTTCATAATTTTTGTGTGTGTGGAAGATTTTTGGGTTGTTATAAAGCTGAGGAAAACCTCCCAGGAGAAAGAGTGTGAAAGATAGCTAGTGTGGGAACAAAGACTAGAAGGACTAGGCATAATAAAGAAAGAGAAGCAATAGGATTAGCAATACAAACTGAAAAAAGAAAACCAGTCCCATTGACCTGTCTCTCTTTACACAGGTGTATTTCTATAAGTACTTTTATCAAAAAGTTTAACAAAATGCCCAGTTGTGCTGTTTATGTAATCAACTAATTCTCACCTCAATCCTATAGCTTGGAGCCCTGCTAGCACAGTGGTTAAACACTTGGTTGCTAACAAAGATTGGCTATTTGAATGCACCAGCTCCTCCCTAAGAGAAAAATATGGCAGTTTGCTTCTGTAAAGATTTACAGTCTTGATAACCCTATGGAGCTGTTCTATGCTGTCCTGTAGGTCGTTATGAACAGAATGGAATTAAGGGCAATAGTTTTATCCTATAGTTGAAGACAATCACATAATACAAAATAATTACTATCTTTCTCTTCATTTATTTAACTCTGATATGTTGGATGCCAGAGGAAGGTTTTAGGAATTTCCCAGTTTATGGATATGAATACTGATAGGCAGATAAGAAAAGGAAAATATTTATTCTTAATCAGAACATATTTCAATTTTTATGGCATAGCATTAAGCAATGTGGAACAGACAGATTGGGAAATGCCAAATGTGTTCTTCTTTTTGGATTTTCAACTGCAGGTCATTGAAATCTTCTGTTCAGCTTTTTTCCTTCATTATTTCTTCCATTCAGTTTAGCTACTCTACATTCAATAGTTAATTTTAGAGTCTCTCCTAACATTCATTTTAGTCTTTCTTTGGTCCCTATCTCTTTAATGACCTTTTGCTTTCTTTTTGTATGATGTTCTTGATGTCACCTCACAACTCATCTGGTTGTTCATTGGTGTTCAGTGTGTCAAGTCTTTTCTTCAAATGGTCTTTCCATACAGATGAGATATACTTAAGGTCATATTTTGGCTCTGGTGGACTTGTTTTAATTTTCTTCAGTTTCATCTTAAATTTGTATATGAATAATTGGTGGTCAGTTTCATTGTCAGCCCCAGGCCTTGCTCTGACTGATGACATAAAGCTTCTCCATTGTCTCTTTCCACGGAGACAGTTGATTTGATCCCTGTGTATTCCATCTAGTAAGGCCCACATGTATATCATTGTTTATATTGTTGAAAAAAGGTATCTGCAGTGAATAAGTCATCGGTTTTGCAAAATTCTATCCTAGTATCTCTGGTGTCATTTTTATCACAAAGGCCATATTTTCCAAAGACCAGTACTTCTTTTTTGTTTTCAACTTCTTCATTCCAACCACTGTTGTTTTTAGGTGCTATCAGTTTTATTCTGATTCATAGTGACCCCATACATAACAGAAAGAAACACTGCCTGGTCCTGCTCCTTTCTCATAATCCTTGCTATGCTTGAGCCCATCGTTGCAGCCACTGTGTCTTTCCATCTCATTGAGGATATTCCCTTCCCTTTTTTTTTTTTTTTCCTGAACTGCTATATGTCACAGAAGGATGACACCCTTCTCCAGGGATTGGTCCCTTCTGGCAACATGATCAAAATGGATGAGATGAAGTCTGTCCTTGTTTTCAAGGAGCATTCCAGCTGCTCATCTTCTAGGACAGATTTGTTCTTTACAGCAGTCCATGATATTTCCAGCCTTCTTCATCAGCATCACAATTTACAGGCATCAACCCTTCTTTAGTCTTTATCAATTGTCCAGTTTTCACATGCAAATGAGGTGATTGAAAACACCATGGCTTGGGTTAAGCACACTGTTCTGGTTATGTAGTACTGCTCTGGCAAGGACATACCACACATGGGATACCCTTAACAAACAGGAGTTTATTCTCTGACAGTTAAGGAAGCTAGAAGTCCAAATTCAAAGGAACAGGTTCTAGGGGCTGGGTGAAAGCCCCTCAGCCTTGGGCTTCAGCTCTGCCTCCAGCTCCTGGCCCACTGAAGCTAAAGACTTTTTTTCACTCAGACAGCTGCTGGCTGCTGAGGCTGCCAAGCCCAAGACTGACAAGGGAAAAAGGCACAGTGCTGATGTTACCAAACCACACGGCAGGCCATTAATTCAAGCCCATTGTAAGTCCCAAGGTTGGCAGGACATGGTAGGCTGCTGAACAATGACATGGCTACCTGCAGGATCCAAGCGTGCTGTATATTAGAGACCATCCCCAAGGCTTCTCCTTATATACAGGAAGCAGAGCACATCCCTAAGGCAGCTACTCAGCTGCTTCAGCTGCTTGTGGTAGATCCCACCATGGAGTTGATTGCCAGTCTCATCATGGAGAATAACCAGCAGCTCCCCAGCCACTCAACCAGGCCCAGACAAGTTGACACACAAACATAACTACCACACACGCCATAGTCTTTAAAGTGACATCTTGGCTCTTCAACACTTTAAATATATTTTTTTTTGCAGCAGATTTACCCAATGCAATATGATGTCTGATTTCTTGACTGCTCCTTCCATGGATGTTTATTGTGGGTCCAAGTAAAATGAAATCTTCAACAGCTTCAATCTTTTTTACTTTTATCATGATGTTGCTTATTGGTCCAGTTGTGAGGACTTTTGTTTTCTTTATGTTGAGGTGTAGTCCATACTGAAGACTGTAGTCTTTGATTTTCATCAGTAAGTGCTTCGAGACATCTTCACTTTTAGAAAGCAAGGTTGTGTCATCTGTGTATCACAGGTTGTTAATGAGTCTTCCTCCAATCCTAATGCTGAATTTTTCTTCATATGCTCCAGGTTTTGGATTATTTGCTCAGCATACACATAGAATAAATATGGTGAAAGGATGCAACCCTGACACATGCCCTTTCTGATTTTAAACCATGCAGTATTCCCTTGTCCTGTTTGAATGACTGCCTCTTGGTCTATGTACAGGTTCCTCATGAACACAGTTAAGTGTTCTGGAACTCCCTTTCTTCACAATGTTATACATAATTTGTTATTATCCACACAGTCAAATACCTTTGTCTAGTCAATAAAACACAGGAAAACATCTTTCTGGTATTCTTTGCTTATAGCTAAAATCCATCTGACATCAGCAATGATATCCCTCAATCCAAACCCTCATCTGAATCTAGCTTGCATTTCTGGATTTTTCCAATCAATCATTAGTTATCAATACATCTTGGTTGCATCTTATGTCAATTTCAGTGTGCAGATGTTGGTAAAAATCTTCAAATTCTTCATCTTTGGTATTAGTGTTTGGTGTGTGAATTTGAATAATAGTAACATTAACTGGATTTCCTTGTAAGCATGTGGATATTATCCTATCACTGACAGCATTATACTTCAGTGATGATTTTGAATTGTTTTTTCTGATGATGAATGTTATGCCATTCCTTTTCAATTTGTCATTCCTGGAATAGTAGACCATATGATTATCTGATTCAAAATGGCCAAAGCAGTCCATTTCATCTCATTAAGCCTAGGATATAGTCCTTTAGTGTCCCATTTCATTTTTTTTTAATTTCCAATTTTCCTGGATTCACACTTCATACCTTTCATATTCCAATTATTAGTGGACATTTGCAAGTGTTTCTTCTCATTTTGAGTTGTGCCACTTTAGCAAATGAAGGTCCTAAAACTTTACTCTATTCTTGTAATTAATGTTAACTCTACTTTGAGGAGCCAGTACTCCCCAGTCATATTTTGATTGTCTTCTAACCTGAGGTGCTCATCTTCTGGCACTATACCAAACAATGTTTCCCTGCTACTCTATAAGGTCTTCAGTGGCTTTTTTTTTTTTTTTTTCCCCAGAAGCAGACCTGGCCTCATCCATCTTACTAGTTTTTCTTAGTTTGGAACTCTGCTAAAATCTTTCCACCATGAGTGAACCTGCTGATATTTGAAATATCAGTCACATAGCTTCCAATAAGATGGAAAGAATATGCAGAGTCACTGTATCAAAAAGACCTAGTTGATATTTTAGTCATTTCAGGAGGTACCATATGATCAAGAATCAATGGTATTGAAGCAGTAAGTCCAAGCTTTGTTGAAGGAATTTGTCAAAAACAAAGGTTCAAGAATTGACAGATTGAGAGGTTCCAAGAAATAGATGCACTGCTGGAGGCACTCACTTGTTTATGCCAAGAAATTTAGAAGCTACCTGGCCAAATGACTGGAAGAGATCCATATGTGTGCCCATTTCAAAGGAAGGTGATTGAACAGAATTTGGAAATTATGAAATGAATGAATATCACAACCAGGTAAAATTTTGCTAAAGGTAATTGTACCACTGTATTGATGAAGAACTGCCAGAAATTCAAGCTGTATTCACAAGAAAGTATGGCATGAGGAATATCACTGTTGAAGTCAGATGGATCTTTGATGAAAGCAAAGAATACTAGAAAGATGTTTCCCTGTGTCTTTTATTGACTATGCACAGGAATTCTATTGTGTGGATCATAACAAATTAAGGGTGATATGGCAAGAAGGGGAATTCCAAAACACATAATTGTGCTCATGAGAAACCTGTACATAGACCAAGAGGCAGTTGTTTGAACACAACAAGAAAATGATCATGGTTTCAATTCAGGAGAAGTGTGCATTAAGATTGTATCCATTCATTATGCTTATTGAATCTGTATGCTGAGCTGGATAATATGTAGAAAGACATGGCCTCTGGATTGGAGGAAGACTCATGAACAAGGTGTGATGTGCAGATGACACAATGTTGCTTTCTGAAAGTGAAGCTTTGAAGCACTTAGTGATGAAGATCAAAGACTATAGCCTTCAGTATGGATTACATCTCAACATAAAGAAAACAAAAATCCTCACAAATGGACCAATAAGCAACATCAAGATAAATGGAGAAACAACTGAAGTTGTCAGGGATTTAATTTTACTTGCATCCACAATCAATGCTCACTGAAGTAGCCATTAAGAAATCAAATATTATATTGCATCCTGCAAATCTGCTGCAAAAGACCTGTCTAATCTGTTAAAGAGAAAAGATGTTATTTTGAAGACTAATGTGGACCTGTTGTTGTTGTTATGTGCCAACGAGTCAAACCCGACTCATAGCGACCCCTCCTTGGGTTTCCGAGGCAGTATCACTACGGAAGTAGGATTGCCCAACCTTCCTTCCGAGGAGTGGCTGGTGGGTTTGAACTGCCAGCCGTCTGGTTAGCAGGCAAGTGTCTTAACCACTATGCTACCAGAGCTCCCTTGACTGCTAACCAGAAGGCTGGCGGTTCAAACCCACCAGCCACTCCTCGGAAGGAAGGTTGGGCAATCCTACTTCCGTAGTGATACTGCCTCGGAAACCCAAGGAGGGGTCACTATGAGTCGGGGCCGACTTGACGGCCAACAACAACAATAACAACGTCAACCTGATCCAAGCCATCGTATTTTAAATAGCCTCATATTCATGTGAGAGCTGGAAAATGTATAAGTAACACCACAGAAGAATTGATGCATCTGAGATGTGGTGGTGTTGTTGAAGAGTATTGGATGTACCATGGACTGCTAGAAGAAAGAAGGGATCTTTCCTGAAGGAAGTACATCCTGAATGCTCCTTGGAAGTGAGAATGGCCAGGCTTCATTTCTCAGACTTTGGTCATGTTGTCAGAAGGTACCCATCCCTGGAAAAAAGATATCATGCTTGGTAGAGTAGAGGGTCAGTGAAAAAAGGGAAGAATCTCAATGAGATGAATTGACATAGTCACTGCAACAATGAGCTCAATCATGGCAGCAATTGTGAGAATGGTACCGGACCAGATAGTGTTTCCTTCTGTTTTAAATGGGGTTACTATGAATCATGGTGCCTAACAACAACAAAGTGACATTTACGTGTCTTATCCTTGCAAATGCTGGTTCAATTTAGGAATGTGACTTTAGAGATTTGGTAAAATGTTCTTAACCCTCTCTCCCATAAATAGAATGTTTCTCCAACTCTGTCTGTCCTATCTATTCATCAGAAAAGAGGATATTAGTGTATGATGGATATTATTTAACAAAATACTAGTGTATATTTTATCTTTTGCATTTTTGCCCATAGCACATTTTCAACCAGTCCAAAGTAGTAATTTTCTTCTGGTGAAAGAGTCAGAATTTTATAGCAGGAATTGAAAGAGAAAAATTTAGGTATTAGTTTATGACTTTCATATTAAGAGTTAGCAATAAAATATCTTTAAAAATATCAAGAGACATCTTAGGGGTATAGACCACAGATTAATTTCTTATGGTACTGTAATGATATCTTCATTGGCATGAGGCAGAAATGAAGAAAAAATGAGGAAAAAATGAAAATAAGAGTAAGAGGAAGTAACTGAGGAGAACTCATTTCCACCAAGGAAATTGAGGGACAAAGAATAGAGGTAGGGAGAGACAATAGATGATTGAACATATGGCTGATTGCCAACTGCAGTGAAAAGTTATGTTATGAAATGTGGAGATGAAGTGTTCTAGCTTTCTCCCAGTTTCAGACTCTGAGGGAAAATAGCTGTGCAGAGTAGTCTAATACCAATAGGGGAGAGTCCAATGTGTTAAGACTGAAATTGCTTTGCCAAAAATAGAGTTGAGTTTGAAATTCCAAGGTCTCTGCCAATTTTTATGTGAGTAAACAATCAGTGAGCTTGCTGTGGAGAAAGCAATTGTTGAAGGAGAGATAATGTCAAAGCAGAGGCTGGGGCTAAGCTATATCAGGTAACAAGGCAAATGTAACAGAAATCCTTAACACTGGTACACGCAAAAACAAAACAAAACAACAACAACAAAAAAACAGTAAAATACCAAAATATGAATTCTATTAACTGCAAACAATGGCAATCCACACTGGAAGAATGTCCAAGAATGGGACCAGTTATCCATCAAAGGTTACCAGCTTGTGCACATCAGCTATCTGCTCCCTTTCTCCTAATGCCGTAAAGTCATAAAAGCTATTCCTCCTATACCAAGATACCATCTGGATATAGGAGAAGAACCAACAAAAACATTGTGGAAATAAGACATTGAGCTAAGAAATTATCTCACAACTCTGAATGATACCTAAACATAATATTTGAATTATTGGATCAGGCTTTTAAAATAGAATATGATAAAACATCAATAGAAGCAAATATACAAAAAATGTAAATTTTCTAGTGGATATGAGGTTTACTGTGGGGAAATTTAATTTCATTAGAGAAGAAGGATAATTAATGCCATAGCAGCCATGCACACCTCCGTATTTATGATTCTGTGGGATCATAATCCAAGAGTTTAATGAGGAAAGGGGATAAGAAATGATGTAAGTGAGAGAGCAAAAGATTACTGAACAAAGAAGTCAACATTTTCTGTTCTCTTTCTTGGATAATTTATAGTCACAATTGATAAAGGAAATATTTTACTAGTAAATTTTAACAACAGATCTCAATAGTGATAAGGGAACAAGGTTCTTTCTGACCATGACATCAGTGCCTTTATTAATCAGAGAAATGAGGAGAAGAAAAGCTCAAAGTGCTAGGATGTAATGACTGACTTTCAAAATCGTGCGGGAGTCACACAGACACTAGCTGCAGATCATCAGTATGGGTATGCTAATGCACAGTAGCAAAAACAGTCCTGCTTACAAAGATCCTATCTGAAAACCCAAGTTATATCTCTTTCCTGGAAAAAATTCAGCATGATATAAGAATCTAACAGATCCTAAAGTTCTGCAAATGTTAGTTGATAGTACATTAACAACACAGACAATAGAGTTTAATATGTGTGTTGTTTTCATGATTATAGCATATTAATGCTTTTTAAAATATTCAAAATACATGATAAAGCATAAAGAAAAAAATTATCTATACTTCTGTTACCAGTGATGGCCACCACTTAGTGATATTTGTATCTTGGAATTTTTTCTTAAGCAGAAATTTTTACATTTCTTATACTTTTCTATAGAAGGTAAATATGTCAATGATTGTTTTCTAAAAAAGGTGTAAAAATTAACAAAATTATGAGCAAATTATCATTATGCTTTACTTTTATTAGATAGACACTTTGAAAAAGTTATAAAAACAATGTAAGGATAATTTTCCACGTCTGCATCTGTATATTTGTAGTGTGTGTGTGTGTGTATGTGAGGGGGGAGGGAGACACACACACACACACACACAGAGACGGAGAATAGATTCAAATTGTAAATGAAACTTTTTAATTGTGAGAAATAGAATTGAATATCTATTAGTATTTTCACTTAGGGCTTTCTCTCTGAAAGCTAGCATTGTAAGACTTACATGGGATTTTAGTTGATGAAAGGGAAGCCCAGTGGGATGGAGGATATGTTTTCCCCATGGGAAACCACCCTTATTAGTAAAGGAATCACTTTATAACAGATAAAGAATACTGTAATTTTGTACTAAAATGAATGTGCTCCCCTTCCTTGGATCATTTTTCATCAGGGTCAATATGATTGAGAGGGGAACTGATCCCTGCAGACTGTCACTCTGTGTTTCTGCCATGTGAGTAGTGCCATAGATACTTCATGGAGTTCATTAAAACTCATTTTCCTTCTCTACCTCTAACACTCAAATTTCATTTTTTCATTTGTTGATTACTTGCTATGATTTAAAAAACTTGATTTCATAATTAACATGAAAAAAGACAGCCAGTAATGCAGAATCTTTTCTGGATATTAGTTATTTTCTTAACAGCTTTGGAATAATTTAATAACATAAGGTAGCAAATCAAATATAAGAATTAAATTAAATAAAAACTGGGTAATAAAAAGCAATTTTCCCACATTCTTGTCAAAACTCCCACCTACTTTATTTAAAAATGATTAATGTATAGAGGCATTTGTATTTAGAAAAGTCCTAAACTACTTTTCTCAGTGGGATGAAGTATATTTTAGTAGTTATGGATAAAGTAATTAAGAGTAGTTGGAGCCTGATTTATTGGGTTCAAATTTTATGTCTCCTACTTAGTTGTCAAGTGACAATCCTCTGCTTAAGCTTGCTCATGTGACTTAACATGAATAGTGTACATAAATCCTTCCTGTTGTTGTTGTTGTTATGTGCCATCGAGTCGTTCCTAGCACATAATAAAAATGGCATAAATGGTTACTATCATTGTTTTAAGTATAAGAGCATCCCGGACTGATCATACACTTATGTTTCAGATATAGTGAGGAAACAGACACCATGCTAGTTATTTTAGCACAGAGAATTTAATATGGGACATAAGTCAATCAGATATCATGGGATTGAAATGACAAAAAAGGGAATGCTGAGATCCCACAGAGATTGTTATTGCAGGGAGCAACCTTTCACCCTGAGGAGAGATGGGGGCAAAAGGGAGAGGTTGAGGTTATTCAAACCCAGAAGGTTGGAGGAGAGGCTCTGCAAAACTGATGCTCTGATCTCTAAGCAGGGTGTGTTATCCCTGTCTGAGACAAGGCTGGTCCTGGGAGAGCTGAAAATAATGAGCATGCTGGGGTGAAGACCTGTTGATGGGGTAATGTTGACAGTCATAGCAGCTGAAAAGAAAGGAACAGTCTCTCTTGTCTCCTGCAACCATGAAATCTTCATCTTAAGTGCCCTTATCAGAAAAACTAAAAGAATGCTAGCTGGAAAAACAGAAACATAATCTGCAGAAAACCAGCCCTAGCAGTAGAGTGTAGAAAGGAAGGCCTCAAGTTGGGTAATAACGTTGTTGTTGTTGTTGTTGTTGTTGTTAGGTGCCACCGAGTTGGACCCGACTCATAGCGACCCCTCTTTGGGTTTCCTAGGCAGTATCACTACGGAAGTAGATTGCCCAACCTTCCTTCTGAGGAGTGGCTGGTGGGTTTGAACTGCCAGCCTTTTGGTTAGCAGTCAAGTGCCTTAGGTACTACACTACCAGAGCTCCCTGGGTGATAATTAATACCTTAATAATTATGATAGTATATAAGGGTGAAGTAAAAGTGAAGCTTAAGGTGGGATGTATGATTTCTGTTAAAAGGTGACTTGAGGGGTCCACATAGATTGCACTAGGTATTCTGCTAATCTAGCTTGACTCCATAGGCTTCATTTTTGTCTTCAAAATGCCACTAATAGGGCATTATCTTCAATATAACATTCTTTCACAGGTAGGAAATAGAACTCTACAAATGTAATGATGTTTATATGATGATCACAAGTTTGTGAGTGTGTAGATTATTCAGCTGCACTTCAGATAATTATTGTACATAATAATTATATATATATATATATATAAATTATTTACTTAATAATTCACTGAGCATAAATAATTGCAAGGTTTTTTTCACAGTATGACAGGAACTCTTCTAAGTGTTTTTATTTATTATTCTGTGTCATCCTCTCAATAACAAAATAGCTTGATTTTTGTTATCATTTCTCTTATTGTATGTGATCTTAGTATGAATAAATTGAACGTCTCTTATATTTTAAATATTTTTGTCATATTTTCATTTAATAATTTGGATTAATAAATACATACATTTATTTATATATACTTACAAATGTATATATTTATTGGTTTTATGTATAATATATAATATTGACTCACTCACTGCCAGTGAGTTGTATCCAACTCATAGCGACCCCTCCTTGGGTTTCTTAGGCAGTATCACTACAGAAGTAGAATGCCCAATCTTCCTTCCAAGGAGTGGCTAGTGGGTTTGAACTGCCAGCCTTCTGGTTAGCAGTCAAATGCCTCAGGCACTATGCCAGAGCTCCCAATGAATAATATTCTATAATATTAAATAGCAGAGTATGTAATATCATGTATTTTATTATATGCCCCTTCATGGTATAAACATGTATATATAAGTGTGTAGAGGCTCATAGATGATTATCTAGCTATCTATATCTATTATCTGTATAATTTATTATGTACCTAACCACCATCTTTCTACCTCTTTCTAATATCTATGTACAAATTTATGTTTTGGGTTATTCTTAATTTTGGAAGACTGTACAGATTATCATCAGTTCATCTCAGGAGGACAGAACACTGAGGAGACAGAATGTAAAGAAAAATACCTCCTTATTATTAGAGTGGGCATTAAAATGATTACATTTCTACTTAACTAAACTAAACTAAAAAATAAAAATAATAATGATAATATGAAGCTTGTTGCTAGAAAGACAAGGAAAAAGGAAAAAAGAGCCGTAATTCAATAGCATTTACAATCAAGTTTCAAATAACTGTCAAAAGTTTCCTTCAAATGCTAATAAATAAGTTAGTTATTCCTTTCTCATATCAAGGGACTGTGCTCTATGACACACAGTAAATGCTCTGTAAAAGAAAGTTCACATACCTTTAGGATATGCCTGAATGTAAGCAAAGTGGGAAAAGAAGGAATAAGAGATGAAGCAATTGCTGAAGTTATCATTCACTTGAAGCCTCTTTGTATCCTGGGCTCTGAGAATTCTGTCAACAGAGTGAGTAAAAACAGAGCCCACCAGGACCCTGGAGAACATGCCTCAGGGAACTGCCTGACCTGTGGCATTGGGGACTGATTGAGGTAGTCCTAGTGCATTTTGTGTAGCTTAGGATTCTGGAATCTATTCAGACTGGGAAATACCACCACTCCCACCACTGCCAACATGGTCATGGGAGTTGCACAACAGTTTCAACACTTTCTCATCTTTGAATTATTAATTTGTTCCTCTCACCTCCCTTCACCCCTCAGTGCTCCTATTGAGGGCAACTCATAGTCAAGCTTAGTGGTACACTTTAAATAAAGGTTATTGAGGGTTACATTCATACCGAAGAGCCATAGATCATAAGAGTGTGGTGAAGTTTCTGAATCCTCACCCTGTAATCAGAGTTTGGATCAAGAAACAAAATACTACTGGAACCCCAGATGTCTTATTTGTCCCCCTTCGTGTCACTACCACCAAAGACACACCCATCCTTACTTTTAACACCATAGATTGATTCTACCTATTTTAGTTAAATGTGGAATTAGACCTTTTTGCCCTTTTATACCTGACTTCTTTTGCTCAATATTATGTTGCTGCATGCAATTTTAGAATTTTCATTCCTTTTGCTCTATATCATTCCATTATATGAATATGCCCCAATTTACTAATTATTTATACTATTAATGAATGTTTAGTAGGTTTGAAATGATAATTTTATTTGTTATGAAAATATACCAATAAAACACACAACAATTCAAAAATTTCTGCATGCACACTTTGTTGTGACATTGGTTACATTCTTCAAGCTGTTCTGCTTTTCACAACAACCTTTCCAAATTATGTTACCATAATTAACATAAACTCACTGCCCCAGTAAGCATCTCATCTATCCTTTCAGGTTGCTGTTGTCAACTTGATCACATATAGATAATACTCTAAAAGAGCTTAAAGTAGACATTCTTTTCTAATCAGGGCAAGCCATTATTTGGTTCAAAGAAGACTTCAGGATATAATTTTGGTTCAAGGTTTAAAGATTTCCTTAGGGTAATCATTTCAGGGGGGTTATTGAGCATCAATGGCTTCAGAAAATCTGGATTTCATGATAATTTGACATTCTGTTCCACTTTTCCTTCCTTTTGATCAGGATTATCCCTGATCTAAATGTTCAACAATGTCAGCCAGGCACCATCTAGTTCTTTTGGTCTCATGGCAGAAGAGTCAGTTTGTTCACGGATGCAATTGGACAAATATTCCATGAAAAGATAATTTTTAAGAACTACAAAAGGACTCCTCTATCGAAATATACCTTTCCTCATAACTCTCCATACTGACTGAAATGTCTTCCAAAATATTTCGTTTCCCCAAATATACTAACTGTAAGCTTATTAATGGGACTTACTAGTTTCTTTGTGAGTTGGATTCTACTTCTCCAGCTCTACTCTCTTGTTACTTTGTACTTTCTGTCTCTGCTCCAGCCCCATTAAGTTATTTTTTCCATTTATCTCCTCATCAGGTTCATGCTATCCTCTACTTTCTAGAATATATTGCATGCATTTTTAATAAATGCTTTAAGGTCCATGTTGCAGTCTATAGTATTCATTATTTCTGGATCTTTTTCTATAAACAGGGTTCTGTTCTGATTACAGGCCATAGGTTTTTTGTTTTTGTTTGTTTGTTTCTTTACATCCCTGTTAATTTTTAATTGGATTACAGACATTGTGAATTTGACATGGTTGGGTGGTGAAATTAAAAGAAAAACAAACAAAAAAAGACAGTATTTGCCTGGAATACAGATATTTTAAGCATTGGAAGGCAGGACAAGACAGCTGTGGTGGTTAAGCTGGTGGTTAAGTTTGTGTGTCAACTTGGCTGGGCCTGGTTGAGTGGCTGGGCAGCTGATTGTAGTTATTCCCCATGGTGACACTGGTAATTAACTCCATGGTGGAATCTATTGGAGCAGCTGAGTAGCTGTTTTGGGTATGTGGTTTGCTTCCCATATATAAGAAACAGCTTTGGGAATGGTCTCTAGCTTATGGCACGTTTGAACCCTGCATGTAACGGAGTCATTTTTCAGAAGTCTGCCATGCTCTGCTGACCTTGGGACTTTCAATGGACTTGAATTAATGGCATTCCATGTGGTTTGGTAATGTCTGGACTGTGCCATTTTACTTGTCAACCTTGGGCTTGTCAGTCTCGGCAGCCAGCAGCTGTCTGAGTGAAGCCTCTAGCTTCAATGAGCCAGGAGCAGGAGGCAGAGCTGAAGCCTAAGGTTGAGGGTCTTTCACCCAGCACCTAGAGCCTGGCACTTTGAACTTGGACTTAAAGCCTCCAAACTGTAAGAGAATAAACTCCTGTTTGTTCAAGCCATCCCAGTTGTGTTATATTCTTGTCAGAGGGGCACTAGGTAACCAGAACAACAGCCTTTAGCCTAGGGTTTATTTACCCACAAATCTAAGGACTAGACTTCATATCCTATGTGCTAAAAGAGTTTTATCAGTCTGGCTAGACAGTACATGATCTATTCCCTGCCCTGTATGAATTTCAGTGATTGTTCCATCTTCTGCCTTCTGGGGATTCTTCTCTAGCCTTAGTAGTTTCGTCAAACATGTGTAGATCAATATTCTGCTGAAGACTCCAGGAGATTCTCTGATGGTCTCCAGAGTTCATTTGTCTGTGAAGTTCCCTGCTCTACCATTCTCTACCCTTAAAATCTAGATATTTTGGCCTCCAAACCAAACTCCCTGCCGTTGAGTCAGATCCAACTCATAGCGTCGCCTCCTCGGGTTTCCAAGGTGTTATCACTACGGAAGTAGATTGCCTGTCCTTCCTTCTGAGGAGTGGCTGGTAGGTTTGAACCGCCAGCCTTCTAGTTAGCAGTCAAATGCCTTGGACACTACGCCACCAGAGCTCTCCCTAATTATGTTTCCTCAACTGAGGGAGATTACCATAATCTGTCTGAGTTGTCCTTCCCATTGCTGTGAATCAGAAACTCTCTCCAGGCGGTGACATAGAACACTTGCAGATGTGTCTTTATGCCATGTTTTTCTTTTGGAAGCTGTCCTGTATTGTCTGTTGTCCGATGACTAAGAAATGTTTCACATATTTTATCTAGTTTTTAATTGTTTAAGAAGGGGTGGGGAGACTAAAATTCTTGTTACTTCACCATGACTAGGAGCAGAAATCTCTACCCTGACCTACTTCAATTTCTGAGAAAATGGTGCTCGCTATCTCTCGGGTTGACACATACTTTTGATTTTAACTGCTTTAACTCCCACTCATTTGTGTGGTCTTATTTTAATAATAATAGTTAATATTTATTTACTGACCACTACACATGTGCCATATAATCTAAGCACTTGTGCATTGTTTTATTTTGTCCTGACAACAGTGCTTGGAGGTCTGGTGGCATAGTGTCTAAGGCATTTGACTGCTAACCAGAAAGCTGGAAGTTGAAACCTAACAGCCACTCCTTGGAAAGAAGATTGGGCAATCTACATCTGTAGTGATACCACCTTGGAAACTTAAAGAAGGGTCACTATGAGATTAGGACTATTATTATCACATTCATTTAATAGATAGGTAATGAGGCTTAAGGACATTGAGTCACTTGCTGGAGTTCACCTGAGTAAATAATGAGGTTGGATGCAGCTCAAGTGGCCTGACTTCAGCCTTTGAACTTTTAACCATAAAGCTGTACTTTCTCTCTCATTGTTGAGTTGATTCTGATTCATGGAGACTTGGGGTATATCAGAGTAGATTTGTGCTCTCTTTCTAGTGGCTGATATTTCAGTAGTAGATCAACAAACCACCTTTCTTCCAAGGTGCCTCTGGATGGAATTGAACCTCTAAGTTTTTTGGTAACAGCCAAGCATGTTAACCATTTGTACCACCCAGGAACTCCACTTTCACACTTAGACTGCAATTGTTCTGGAATAATTTTGCTGATCCTCAAGTTTTGGGTTATTTTCTTATGTTTCCGTTACACACATAATTTCCCAAAATTAATTTTGTCATTAAATATTCAAAGCATCTTAGCTATATCCTTCATTGGATTGTAAACTCTAGAGTGCAGAAACTATTGTCTTGGTAATCATAGCATCAATGCCTTATAAACAAAAAATGCTGTTAATAAATGTTTATTGAATGAATGAATACAAGAATACTATCTTGATCAGGTTACACATTAATTTTATGAAAGTCTTTATTAGCAGATCAGTTTTTGAGTGTAGCTAATAGATTCTATTTCCTGTCTCCCTTAAGGAAAGAATCATAGGAAAAATATGCTTTAAGTGTGGATAGGGATGTTAGAAGGAACCCTGGGGTACAGTGGTTAAAGTGCTTGGCTGCTAATCAAAAAGTCACCAATTTGAACCCACGAGCCACTTTGTGGAACCAAAATATGACAGTCTGCTTCCATGAAGATTTATGCAGCTTTGCAAACCCTACAGGGCACTTATGTTGTGTCTTACAGGGTTGTTATGAGTTAGAATTGACTCAACAGTAGGGATTTTGACTTGATTTAGACAGGCTTGGAAAAGATTATGTCTGGAAGTCTTTCCCTTGCCTGTATCCCATAGAAGGGGCTCAAAATCCCAAGAGGAATGGAAAAGAGGAGGGGATGGAGGAGAGTAGAGATAGAAACAAAAGGGAATAGGGAGTTGTTGAATAGAAAATAGTTTTATCATTTGCCTAGGGCTGATCTGCTTACTAAAAAGAGTAATTTATCATGTCCTATTCAAAATCCAAGATCTTTTAAGATTGGAAGTCATTTTGTTTTTTGGGCACAGGTAGATAACTGCTCTATCAATCTAAATAAATTTCTTAGTCAATAAAGTTGCATTTTAGTGACGGAAAATTGGTATCCTTTAAGAATGCTTCCTTTTCTTTTCTATGATCCAAATAACACAGAATGAGTAAATATTGTCAAATAAGAATGTGGCTGTATTTCATACATATAATTAGGCTGTTTAAATAATGGCTGTTGATTATCATTGCATTTTTCCTTCTTATCCAGACTGTACCTGAATGAGGGATTATTCTGGATATTACTATTGCTAATATGAATATTCTTGGCATATGTGGATCTCTCTTCCAGTTTGCAAAGAACTTCCTTTTATATTATTTTATCTAATCAAAGCAGCAACAATATGATAGGAGTTGAGGAGTTATTAATGCTTTATTTTATATTTCTGAGCCTCAAAAATATCCCCATACAGTATATGAAATGACTGTATCCTACATAGATACTTTAACTCCATGCTGTTTTTCATATTGTGCTTCATGAAAACCTAGGATTTTACTGAGACATCAATGAGTCAAATATGGAGGGAAGGAAAGGCAGGCCAAACAAGGCTGTAGGACTTTCACCTTTACACCAACTTGGAAGGCTCTGCTTTTTCTCTTTTATGTGTGAAGGAGGATTTGCATTAAACCATCCTCACTTGCTCCCCTGGTACTGTTATAATGAACTGACCTGAAAATAAGTGCATTAAATGGCCATAGAACATAAAGACACTAATTAGTTCACTTGGGGATCAAATCCATGATAACAGACTTATTCATGCTTTTCTCTATCCCCAAAACTATTCAGATAAAAGCAAAGGGGTGAAATAAATCTATCATATATATGACAATCCTCAAGAACAAACACTTCAAGTTTCAAATATGATCTGGTTGATTCTGTCACAGGGAAAAAATCCTATCACTAGTTAAGGATAAGTAATAATTGAATCTGAACCAGTAGAAAATAATATTTCATAGTAAAAGACATGCAAATACCCAATAAACATTAAAATGTTTAACCTCTCTGGTAATCTGAGGAATTTATAATAATATTATAATAAGAGAATATTTTAGGCTTTTCAGTTAGCAAATATTTTAAAATATTATTGTATATAATGATGATGTTGGGTGGCTGAACCAGACATTTTCATATATTGTTGGTGGCAGTACACATTAAGAAATTATTTCTGGAGAGCAATTTGACATTATGTATGAAAATGTATGCATATTCTTGTACTTTGACCCATATATTCTATTTTCAGAATCATCTGAAGGCAATAATCAGAGAGTAGCAAAGATATACAGTCAGATTTAATTTTTATTTAACCACTAGTTTTTTTGCAATAATATAATTTTTAATCTCAAATTCCTCCTTAGTGCATGCACTTCAGATGAGAGATGATACATAGTAAAAAAGTAATGATAATGAAAGTAATAATTATTTTATCATAATTATTTCTTGAGAGAATTTTTAATTCAAAATTCTTATTCTCTTTTTTTAAAATTTTAGCATTTAAACTCCTCAGTCATCCTTCCCTTTGCATCCTGGTAACCCCTAATCTTCTTTTGTCTCCATGGATTTACCTGTTCTAGATATTTCACATAAGTGACATCATGCATTTTTTCCTTTAGAGTCTGACTTTTTAGCATAACAGTCTCAAGTTTCATCAATATGATGGCACTTATTAGAACTTCATTTCTCTTTATGGGTGAATAATTCTCCATTGCATGTATATTTGACATTTTGTTTATCCTTTATCTGTTGATGGACACTTGGGTTGTTTCCACCTTTTGGTTACTGTGAATAATGCTTCAGTGAACGTTGTTGTTGTACATGCCTCTTGGAGTGGCTGTTTTCAGTTCATTTCAGAATGTATCTAGGAGTGGAATTGCTGGGTTGTGTGGTAATTCTATGTGTTTATTTTTTTGTATGGTAACTCTAAGTTTAACTCTTGTAGGAACCTCCAAACTGTTTTCCACACCAGGCATACCCTTTTCCATTCCCACCAACAATTTAGGAGTGGTCCAGTTTCTCCATATTCTCACTAACATGTAGTTATCCAAATATAGAGAGATTAGCACATATACTACACACACAAAATTATAATATTATGCAATTAGTACATATGTTTTGATGACATTGTGATGATGGGAAAATACATATTATAAAATGAAATGCAAAAGGTATCAAAGACTGTGCAAAAAGGACAAGGAGGCCACATATTCTGACTTCCTAGAACCCCACAAGAGGAAGGCAGAATCACCATCAATAGCCCAAGGCCTATTCCTGCGAGGCCAGACATGCTGCCTCCCTTCAGCCCTTTCTCCGACTGTTCCTCCCAAAGCACCCACAACCTCTCTCCTGGGTTCGATAATTTGCTGCAGTGGCCACACAGAACTCACAGATTATGGGGTTTATTAGGGAAGCACCAGGCTACAATTCAAGGTCAGGAAAAAACACTCAGTCTCTCTCCCAGCCCACCGTCTCTCAGCCAAAAGTCTCTCACAGTCTCTTCCCCAGCAGTGCATGTCCCTCGGTGTCTTACTTAGCAATGTGTGTCTCTTGCGTCTCTTTCCCAGCAGCACGTGTCTCTTTCAGGAGTGGGTGTCTCTTTCAGCAGCCTGTCTTCTTCAACCAGCAGTCAGAGAGAGTTCAGCCTCTAGGAGGCCTCCTTTTGAGCTTGGAAGAGTGGGCAAACTAGCCAATCATAGCATCAGAACTCTAAGCACCTGAGAGAGAGCCTCCCATAACAAAGCATTGTGCCACACCCAACAGGAATAACCCAGGTGGATAACATTTACAATCAGGAGCTCCTCAGTTGCTCATTCCACCACTGAGTTTACAATGACTTATGGGTAGAAAAGCCATACTAAGTAATTTACTACACTGCAGACTGTATATATTGAATAGTCTCAATTTCAGAAAAATCTGTACTTAGAACAAAATGTACTAAAATGTTGAACAATTGCTGAATGGTAGCATATGGTGATCTCTATTTTCCTCTTTATGTATTTTTTTCTCCAAATTCTTTTTCTCCTGAGTCTAGTTCACTTTTATGATAAAAATGTAATTCAACAAAATAGAATTAAAGATAAATGACTTGAAAAATTAAAACTTTTACAACTAAGTGAAAGAAATGTTTATGCTATTACCCAGAAAACACATTTTCCTATGATATTCATATTTTTGCAGGTAGCAGAGGAGGTTACTCACTTACCTAGCAGAGTGCATCCCTTAGGAAAATGACTGCACATCCAGAATTCCTTTTCTATGTTACCACAGGGTTCTTCTCTCTAAAATGTCATTTCTAGTTTACTCTCAGGCAACCCTCCTTATCATTTCGCAGGCAAATGACCAGTGAATAACTATGGTGAAAGCAACTGTATATATTATTCCTTAAACAAGGAACACATTTGTACTTTTCTATAAATTTGCTCAGTGTTTCCCCAAAGGGCAAAATAATAAACAATAACATGAACATGGAGCCAGTGTGACTCTTGGTTATTATTTATTTATATGTAAAAGGCCATCAAAGCAAATAAATTCACAGCCACTGAGTTGATTCCAACTCATAGTCACCTCTATTGGGTTTCCAAGATGGTAAATCTTTATGGAAGTAGATTACCCCATCTTCCTTCAGTGGAGTAGCTGGTGGGTTTGAGCCACCAAACTTCTGGTTAGCAGTAAAAATCAACTAATATTCTACATAGTTACATGTATGTGATGCATCTCCCTTGGTTGATGGTGAGTTCCTTGGACCTAGGGAAATAATTTGACCCTTTCTTATCTATTCTTAGCAACTAGTATATAATAGTTCATAAAAAAAAAAAAAAAAAAAAAAAAAAACCTGAATTTTAAACACAAAGACCTTAGAAATCGTAAGATAACCTATTTTGCAATTAAGAAAACTGAGTCCAATGAGAATAAGAGATTGAGTCAGGATCAAACAAGTCAGTGGGAAATCTAGAACTGGAACCAAGATTTCTTAATCCTCAGTTGATATAAGACAAGAAAAAGAGAAACACTTTTTAGTTTAGAGAAAATGGACATCTTTTTTAAAATAAAACCATTTAGTTCAAAATGTGATAAAAATTGAGAGCAATACAATAACTAATTGTATTAGGTTAGGACCTCAAAGAAGCAGACAGAATGACAGAATTAGATATGCAAATGTTTTATTGGGAGACATACCTGTGAAGAATAAAGGAAGGGAGTGGAAGAGGCAGAGATAGGGAGAGGCTTCAAAACACAAGGCACTCCTAATATCTGTGAAAGAGATGGAAGGAAGGACTGGGAGGAGGAGCCTCAAATTGCAGAAAAATTCCAGGAAAGTTTGAGAAAGGCTGCTAGAGGGTACTTGAGTCAAAGCCATCTTTTAAAGTAGTCTCATGTTCACGGGAAGGAATTTCATTATTACCCTTGCTGTGTTCAGTCATGGGCTGGGAGGAGCAGACAGGAGACTTGACCCTGGCACAAACTCAGTGGATGCAGAGGGCAGTAGGTGGGACTGTCAGGCAGTTATGCATCCTGGAATATATAGATGGTACATTTTTATGTCAGTCACAGTAATTATTGTTGGGTACTTACTGTGCCAGGCACTGTGATTAAGGATTTATATGTATGATCTCATTTCATCCTCAAAACTGCTTTATAACATTATCATCAGCATTTCCCTGTTAAATGAAGAAAACTGAAACTAAGAAAAATTTAGTAACTTTCTTGGGATCACACATTTGGTAAATGGGAGAACTGATGTTCAAATGTACATACTTGGACACATGAGCTTACACCCTTACACCACACTACCATGACCATTATGGCTATGGAATTTTACACAAAGAAAAGAACCCCAGTATTGAAATTTCATATCTTTTAGCATTAACTCCCACTCAATTAATCTGAGGAAAAGAACTATACCATATTTAGTAGTTGAGAATTTCCCAGCCTATGTTATCTCAGTAAATCACACTTTAAACACAACGTCAGAGAAAGATAATGATTAAAAAATTTTGACAAAAATTTGTTTTTGATGACTAGAGTTAAAAGGAATTCTACTAAATTCTCACGTTCTTAAATGTCGTAGTATGATATACTGTGTATTTCAGTGGACCAACAAAAGAATCCAAGCCCACTGTTTTTGAGTGGATTCCAACTCATCGTGATCTTTTAGGACAGAGTAGAACTATCCCACAGAGTTTCCAAGGCTGTAAATCTTTACAGATCTGTGTAGCAGCTGGTAAGTTTGAACCACTGAACTTTTGGTTAGCAGCTGAGTAAACACTATGCCATTAGAGCTCCTTTTCAGTGGACAGGTTTAAAAAATTTTGTTCTTTGTGAAACTGAAAGCCTCTGTTGTCATCTGTAATTATCTATAGCTAGTTAGTTCTTCTTCATTAATCTCCAGATAAAAATAATCAAGTGGCTTAGAATTTGAATGAGAAAAGTTCTCGATTTTCTTCTCCCTAGTTCTCTTTCCAACAGTATTGTGATGAATGGAGAAAAGATTGAAGTTGTCAGGGATTTCATTTTACTTGCATCCACAATTAGCACCTATGGAAACAGCAGTTAAGACATCAGATGTTGTATTGCACTGGGCAAATCTGCAAAAGACATCTTTAAAGTGTTAAGGAGCAAAGATGTCATTTTGAATGCTAAGGTGCACTTAACCGAAGACATGGTGTTTTCAATCGCCTCATATGCATGAGAAAGCTGAACAATGAATAAGAAAGACTGAAGAAGAGTTGATGCCTTTGAATTGTGGTATTGGTGAAGAATAGTGAAAATACCATGGACTGCCAGAAGAATGAACAAATCTGTCCTGGAAGAAGTGTTGTTGGAATGCTCCTTAGAGGCAAGAATGGCCAGACTTCATCTCATTTACTTTGGTCATGTTGTAAAAAAGGAGAAAAATTATGGGTAGTAAAATTGATTGTCAATTGAAGAAATATAGGCTTACATGATTATGAAAGGACTATGAAAAACTGTGAAACCAATTAAACATATAAACAAAATGCAACAAACTGCAAACACCAGATAAAACGTAGTAGTAGTAGTTAGTAGTTGTGTGCCGTCGAGTCGGCCCCGACTCATAGCGACCCCTCCTTGGGTTTCCGAGGCAGTATCACTACTGAAGTAGGATTGCCCAACCTTCCTTCCGAGGAGTGGCTGGTGGGTTTGAACCGCCAGCCGTCTGGTTAGCAGGCAAGTGTCTTAGCCACTATGCTACCAGAGCTCCAAATCTAAATACCCACATAAAAAAACAAAAAACAAACTCACTGCCATCGAAATACCCACATAGGACGGTTTAATACTAACTGGTCCATAGCATACAGTGAAAAATAAATTACCGATTCTTTCTAAATTTTCTACAGAAGTAAAAGAAGGTTGCAAATATTTTGAACGAAACTAACTAGCATAAGAATAGCTCAGGCAAAAAGCAACATGATCCAGCATAACAAACAACTGCCTGTGCCATAATTTGACTGCTAACCAGAAGCCTGGTGGTTCAAACCCACAAGTCATTCTGTGGAAGGAAGGAAGACTGGGCAATCTACTTCCATAAGTATTTACTGCCTCAGAAACTCAAAGGGGGTTGCTGTGAGTTGGAATCGAACCTATGGGGTGAGTTTTTTTTGGTTTTTATATAAGGAAGTGACTCTGTAAGTAGAATTTGGTCCCTGAAATTGGCAACTGTGTAGAACTACCAGCGAAGGAGAAGGAGAGGTTTCCTAGCAGAAAATATGAGCAAAGTCAAAAAGGGGGAAAAAAAAATAAAAAGATAAAAGTTTTTTTTTTTCTTTAAATAAATAAATGAATTTAATTTTTCATGTTTGACAACTTGTGTAATTCAGTAGATCTTTTCTTTTTGCTGGTGACAGGTACTGATCAGGGTTTAAAAAATGGTTACAAAATTTAAGTCTCTTTGTCTTTTCTATTTTAAACATTGCTTGCAAAGAATGATTCTCACATAAAGAGTACAGGGTTGACACACTTATCAGGACTTATGAATTGAATTGAGCTGGTAGTGACTTTAAAAAATTATTGATATAAAACAAGAAGCCCTAGTGGCACAGTGGTTAAATACTCAGCTGCTAATCAAAAGGTTAGAGATTTGAACCCACCAGTCACACCATGGAAGAAATATCTGGCAATCTGTTTGTGTAACGATTACAGCCTAGGAAACCCTATGTGGTAGTTAAGTTTGTGTGTCATCTTGGCTGGGCCTGGTTAAGTGGCTGGGCAGCTGGATGTAGTATTTCCCACGATGAGACTGATAATCAACTCCATGGTGGAATCTACTGTGAGCAGCTGAGGAGCTGCCTTAGGAATGTGCTTTGCTTCCTGTATATAAGGAGAAGCCTTGGGGAATGGTCTCTAACTTATGGCACGCTTGGACCCTGCATGTAGCCATGTCATTGTTCAGCAGCCTGCTATGCTCTGCCGACCTTGGGACTTATGATGGACTTGAATTACTGGTCTGTCGTGTGGTTTGGTAACATCGGGACTATGAAGCCCAAGGTTAAGGGGCTTTCACCCAGTCCCTAGAGCCTGGAACTTTGACTTAAAGCCTCCAGACTGTAAGAGGATAAATTCCTGTTTGTTAAGACCATCCCATTTGTGGTATATTCTTGTCAGAGGGGTACTAGGTAACCAGAACAGAATATGATACTGAGAGAGTGGGGTGCTGCTCTGCCAGATACCTAAAATGTGGAAATAGGGGTGGAGTGTGTCCTTGACCTGAGGCTCTGGCAGAGAGACCCTGGCATATGGCATGAGAGCAGGAGCAGAGCCGATAAACCAACGTGAGAGACAGCAGTATCAGAGCCCAGAAACCGGCATTAAACAGAACAGGCTTACCAGCCCACAGAGGAGAAAGCCTGGTGCCATTGGGCAGATGGCTTCCTGGCAGAATGGGTTGCCTTCAGACATTAATTGGTAGAGAAGACCGACATAAAATGGAGTAGCAGGTTGGCTGGCCCATGGAACAAGAAAGCTGAGTGTTGTTAGGGCAGGAAGATTTCCTGCGGAGTGGGTTGCCTTTGGCAATAATCGGCAGAAGTGGAGAGACCAAGGAAATGGAAGCAGAGCTGCCTCAGCCTGAAAAGGTAGGACGATGGCCTTTGGAGGTGGAATGACCACAGCTCCCTAGGTTTCAAAGAGCCAGTCCTTCACCAACTTGGTTCTGGAGTATGGGGCTGCTTGTTCCTGTGAGCCAGTGGGATGGAGCCTTAGCCACTGCCCAAGAGTGAGGGGGCAGGGCTGCCATGCCCAAGAGGGAGAGGAATGAGGCTGGCAGGCCAAGTGGGGGGAGGTCTCCACTTAGAGGAATTAGGGGACTAGAGCCACCCAGTGAGAGAGATCTATAAAGATGCCACATAATGAAGATCTGTACAGATGCCAAGTTGAAAAGGGCTGGAATTGTGGTAGTTCAGTTTGTGTGTCAACTTGGCTTGTCCTGGTTAAGTGGTTGGGCAGCTGGATATAGCATTCCCATGATGAGACTGGTAATCAACTCCATGGTGGAATTTACTGTGAGCAGCAGAGTAGTTGCTTTAGGGAATGTGGTCTGCTTCCTGTATATAAGCAGAAGCATTGGGGAATGGTCTCTAGTTTATGGCATGCTTGGACCCTACATGTAACCATGTCATTGTTCAGCAGCCTGCCATGCTCTGCTAACCTTGGGACTTTCAATGGACTTGAATTAATGGCTTGCAGTGTGGTTTGCTAACATCAGGACTGTGCCTTTTTTCTTGTCAACCTTGGTCTTGTTAGCCTCAGCAGCCAGTAGCTGCCTGAGTGGAGAAATGCCTCTAGCTCCAGTGGGCCAGGAGCAGGAAGCAGAGCTGGATCCCAAGGTTGAGGGGCTTTCACCCAGCCCCTAGAGCTTGGAACTTTGAACTTGGACTTAATGCCTCTAAACTGTAAGAGACTAAACTCCATCCAATTTGTGGTACATTCTTGTCAGAGAGGCACTAGGTAACCAGAACACCCTATGAGGATGTACTACTCTGTCCTAAAGGTCATTATGAGTTGGCATGGGTATTGATGTGAATAAGATTTCTCCACTCCATTTGCCATCAGAGAAGGGTAAGAGTAGCTGTTAGAAGGGGCAGAAAGGAGTAGGCTCTTTCTTCTTGCATCTCCATTGCATATCCTTTTTGTCATGCCCTCCCGGACTTGTACACCTTTTATCATACCTTACTAGAAACATACAAACCAAACCAAACTCACTGCCATTGAGTCTAGTTGACTTATAGTGTATAGAGTCCATGTAATTTTAACAGAGTTCTAAAATGAAACATTTGGTTCGAGAATCACTAGCCTCAATTCTAAAAAACTTTTCCATAATCATAAGAAAATATGAAATGAGACAAATGAGATAAAATTTGCCAGCAAATGCAAAATTGCAAAATCATATTGCACCTAGCTGTGAAACAAATGATTGGTGCATATGATAGAAGCAAAAACAGAAACAAGAAATAGAAGGTAATGTGCTGTTGCAGTTAAGGTTTTGTGTCAATGTGGCTGGCCATGGTTTTGAGTGGCTTCGCAGCTAGATGTAGTTATTCCCCATGATGAGATTATAATCACCTTCATAGTGGAATCTGCTGTGAGCAGCTAAGGTTGTTTTCAGGGTGTTTCCAGTATATATGGAGAAGCTTCGAGGAAAGGCTCTAACTTTTCGGCACATTTTTGGTCCATGTTGCCTGGCAGTCTTGTGACTATTCCTGGACTTGAATCACTGGTCTGTCATGTTGTCTGTTGATCTTGGAATTGTGCCATTTCACCTGCCAACCGTGGGTTCATCAACCTCAATAGCCAGTAGATGTGTGAGTCAGAATAAGCCTCTAGCTCCAGTGGGCCTGGAACAAGAGGCAGAGCTGAACCCAAGGTCAAGGAACCTTTTACCCAGCCCCTAGAGGTGGCACTCTGAATTCAGATTTCCAGTCTCCTATACTGTAAAAGAATAAATTTCTGTTTGTTAAAGCTATCTACTTGTGGTATTTCTGTTATAGCAGCATTAGAGAAATAAGACAGGTGGTAGGTACATAGTTTGTGCTCATTTAACTGGTTTTCACGTAATCAGTGTTTCTTATAAAACCTTTTTATTTCTTTTTATGACTGACTGAGCCAAGCACTTATCTAGGAATCAGAATATATAAGTTCCAATTCAAATTTGCTCATCATGACCTTAGAAAAGTCACTTAAGCCCTTGTTGTTGTTGTTGTTGTTTGCCATCGAGTCGGCCCCGACTCATAGCGACCCCTCCTTGGGTTTCCGAGGCAGTATCACTACGGAAGTAGGATTGCCCAACCTTCCTTCTGAGGAAACTCAGTTTTTTGTTTAATGAGAATATGAGGTAACATTATGTCAAAATTTCTGTCAGTTTTAAATGTTGTGGTTGTTTTTTTTATACTTAGCTTAATGGCATGTGGTTATTATATCAACATATCTTACAAAAAAAATCCTATAAAGACTCATTGATATCTACAGTTGAGGGCACATGAGCAGAAACTAGCTAGTGTTGATATAGAAGACTGATGAAAAGGGACTTATAATGAAGCCCCTTATAAATATAAATTCTATTTTAAATACTTCAATTTAGTCAAATTAACTTAAATGCTAGTGTTATTGATGTCAACTTTGGATATTTCCTGCCTTTCAGTTTTAAAAATCCTAACTTTAAAATGTTCCTGCGGTATGTAAATGGCTGTCTCTTAATTACTATAAAATTCAGAGTTCAAGTCCAACCACAAGTGCTTCAGAAGAAGTATGTGCCAATATACTTGTATATACAATATACACAAAAGTATATAATATATACTTTGTATATGTAATATATAAAAATCAACATTGAAAACCTCATGGGGCACAGTTCTACTCTGACTCACATGGGATATCTATGAGTTGAATAGACTCAATGACATTTCTTTTTCCTTTAACTTTAAAATGTTGCTGTGTGACAAAATATATGCTAACTTAAATTATTCAAGAGGGTGACTCTGCACATGAGTAATATGAGAATGTCATAGGGTTCATATCTTCTAATGTCTTTATGAAATAATCATAATCACTTGAGATTTTGTGCAGTATTGAATGCATTCGATATTTGAGAACTTATTTTGAAGAGTTATTTCTGTTTACAGAGAAACTGGCAGCGTTTTACTAATGACTTGATCAAGCATCCCAGGAAACTGTAACAAATATTCCCAATGAAGAAAACTGTGCCCAATTTAAATACAAAATGAATATTAATAAGATGCTTTTGTTCCCTTTCAAATGTTTTCTATATCTTACTCTCTTTCTTGGGTCAGTGGTCTTTAAGCTGAGTTCTGAATAGTTTTCACAGTCTTATCTTTAACAATTATGCATAAAATCCATACATGTCCTATGAGGTTCTCCAGAATAAATTGCATTAATTCTCATTAATTCCTGTATTTGCTAATGTGTTCTTCCTCTTATTATTATGCCATATGCATTCAATTATGGGAAATGGGAGTGCTTTAAAATACCACATTCTGGTGTGGAAAGTTTTGAAAACTCTTTGGGGGACATTAGTTTGCTTTTAATAATGAGTCCAAAATTATGCCTACTGGGCCTCTCCAGTGGAAACAATGATTGTGCATTGCTATGAAAAACATATTGTCATATGGTTGATATCTGTCAAGTGGAGAATAATTCTGCGACACAGCAGAGAGGAGCAGGAGGAGGAGAAGAAAATAGGCATCCAAAGGTGAAAACTACTTTTTTTTCCCCTGAAAGATATTGTCTTTAAGACAACAAGAAGAAAGTACTTTATTTTTCAGTCTCTCTCTCCCCAGGCTTTAAAAAATGTAGGCACTCTGTTGTCAAGTTGGAAAATTAGAGCTGTGATTACCTTAAAAAAGTTTTACTTGTCAGAATTTCTTACAAGCATATAAAACACCTCTTTGTTGTGCCTCACGCCACATTTTCACTTCTACAAGACATACCGTGGAGAACATCTTGTCCAAAAGAGTCAGCATCAATGCGTTTCATATCATGCCAATTGATTCTATGAACTTCCTACTTTATTTTCCACAGGGCAAATCTTTGCTACTTTTTGGGATATGACACATGTAATTTAGTTTCGAAATAACCAAAGAGAAGCAGAGAAGAAGTATATGGGTATGGGACTGGTTCTATAAAATAAATTGAAATTCAATGGTCCCAATTGCCTAGTGCTATGCTTAAGAACATGTTGTCAATAAAATACAGTTTATGAATGGTCTGGTTACCATGAAATATATAGAAAAAACATTTTTGGATTAATGGTTGATAATGAACCCAAAAATCAAACAAAACTCTCTGCCCCAGACTCGGATCCAACTCATAGCGATGCCTCCTTGGGTTTCTAAAGTGGTGTCTCTACTGAAGTAGATTGCCCAATCTTCCTTCCAAGGAGTGGCTGGTTGGTTTGAACTGCCAGCCTTCTGGTTAGCAGTCAAGTGCCTTGGCACTACACCATCAGAGCTCGCAATGAACCCAAAGTGACTATTAATATGGTATTGTTTTAATAGAGAAAATTTAGTAAAATATGAAAGCTAGGTTTTTATCAATTCCATTCAACATCTCTGTCCGTCATAGTTTTTTCTTGTAGTAGAATCTAGCAATATGGATTTCCATGGAATTTATGGCCTCTGGTGGTACAGTGATTAAGGCATTTGGCTGCTAACCAGAAGGTCGGCAGTTCATACCCACCAACTTCTCTGCAGGAGGAAGATGAGGCAATCTACTTCTGTCAACATTTACAGCTTTGGAAACCCTTTGGGTCTCTATGAGTCAGAATCAATTCAATAGCAGTGAATTTGGTTTTTGGTTTTAGTTCTTCTCTTACCATAAAAAATGTGTCCAGGAGTATAGAACAATTTATTATAAATATACTGAACACTGGAATATGAACTAGGATGTTAGTTTGAGATTAGCTTCTGCTTCTTACTGATTGTGTGGTGTGCTGCCAAATATTGAACAATTGACTCTCCAGGAAAAAAAAAAAAAAGTTCCTAAATTGTTTGATTTCCTTGGTATAAATAATCCTACTATGGGTGATTTTAAGCTACCTACATGATGTCACTAAATGTTGAATTGAGAAGAGATGTGCATATGTGGTTCTCATGACCCAGGAGAGTTGACATCAGCTCAATTACCTTAGAATACCATTCTGTATTTCTTTCTTCTTCTGTGAAATTGGAATAATAATGTGTATTATTACACAGATAGTTGATAAAATCAAATTAACAAGATACTAGTAAGCTAAGTTGACCAGAAAATGTAGTGGAATTAAAGATCAAGGCTGAAACCCATTTAGAGCCCTAATAGTGATTTGGTAATGCCCAGATAGAGATTTGTTGTTGTTGTTGTTATGTGCCGTCGAGTCGGCCCTGACTCATAGC
>NW_006921621.1:5026127-5036594 GCF_000298275.1 Orycteropus afer afer
ACCATTCCCTGGGGAAGGATGTCATGCTTGGTAGGGTGGAGGGTCGACGAAAGAGGGGGAGGCCTTCAACGAGATGGATTGACATGGTGGCTGCAACGATGGGCTCAAGTATAGCAGGGATTGTGGGGCTGACGCGGGATCGGGCAGTGTTTCGTTCTGCTGTGCATGGGGTCACTATGAGTCGGAAACGACTAGACGGCACTTAACAACAACAACAATGGTAGGAAGAATAGTTAATAGAATGGAAGACAGAATGGGAAATAAATATTTTTAAATATTTGAGTAATGAGTATACATCAATAGGGAATTTACTGGTAACACATGCACATACATCTGAAAAATAAAAACACTTAACCATTAAGCATGCGCAGAAGAGCTCATTTTAAAGATAGAATTAGGGATTTACAGTAATCTTTGTATCAGTAATTAATATGGAATCAGCAAAGTTTATAAATGTGCTAAATTGAAGGGAAGGTTATTTCAATAAAGGAATTAAGAAATTCTCTATAATCAGTGGTGGCCACTACACACCAGGAAATTGTGTATTGGGTTCTGGGGGCTAAACTTTAAGACTGAATCATAAAAATTTCACCACAAGAGGAGTAGCTTTAGGTCAGATTAAAAAAAAAAAAAGTTCTCTAATTTTTTTACTTGAACAACTTTTAAAGGAATTAGATCTGTTAGCTTAGACAAAGGAAGACACAATGAAATGTGAAAAAGAAGACAGAAACAAACCCACTGCAGTGTCATCACAACCCTATAGGACAGAGTAGAACTGCCCCATAGGGGTTTCCCAGGCTGTAAATCTTGCAGGATCAGATTGCCTCATCTTTTCCCCATGGATTGGCTGGTGGGTTCATACTGTTGACTTTTCAGTGAGCAATCAAGCACTTAAATACTACACCACCAGGTGTGTGAAATTTCACTTTATGTATGGCTCCAAAGATTAAAATCAGTGTTCAAAAATGACAGGAAAACAAATTTTGACATAACAGAAGAAGAACTTCCAAAAGATGAAATTGTTTTCTTTAGGATACCGGAGTTCCCAATGGAAGAGATTGTCAGATAGAAGCTGGATGATTGTGTAAGAGTGCAGGACATAGAATTTGAGGATCAGAAGCATGCTCATGGGGAAAATATATCAAGTATTGCTTCAATATTAAATTGTTACATTCTTGAAGTTCTGTTTTTAGAGACAATTGGAAAAAAAAAAAGAGAGAGAGAGAGAATAGAGTATTATCTGAAGCCTAGATGTGGGGGAAACCTTGAAAGCCTTCAAAGTTAATTTATCACTATATTTTCAGAAATGCTATGATATCAGCATGAAAAATCAAGTGGTTAAGAATGTGGAAAAATACAATTTTAGAACACTAAGTGGTGGATCCCCTTTGTTGCTTTGGAAGGTGACAGCAATGGAAACATTACCATACTTTCAATCTTGCATAATGATGTGTTAACTGTTACCTTCATTCACCCAATGAATGTTTATGACATTGATGCTAATATAACAGACCTCTTCTGAATCCACGCAAACTATAAGCCAAAGTTAAGAGCCATTTCAACCTACATTTTCATGTTTTTTATTTTTTAAGAGAAGATACATTTTTAATGATATTGAGTGCTACTATCCTGTCATACTTGGGGAGTGAGGTCTACTTGTCACTTTTCAACTATATGTGCCAATACATTCACATTTTTGACTAAGCTATTTTTTTAACTGACATTCACATATATTAAGCAGACATTTTAATGAGTTGTGATAAAAGGAGCTCTGGTAGCATAGTGGCTAAGGCACTTGACTGCTAACCTTCTGGTGGTTCAAACCCACTAGCCACTCGGAAGGAAGATGGGGCAATCTACTTCCATAGTGATACTGCCTTGGAAACCCAAGGAGGGATAGCTATGAGTTGGGTCCGACTGGATGGCCCATAACAACAACAACAACAACATTAACTACCACTTCAGTCAAGAGATAGCACACTTATGTTGTTGTTGTTATGGGCCGTCCAGTCGGACCGACTCATATCACATCAAAAATCCCTTGCACCTAGTCACCCATCAGGCCTGGAATTGAACTCACTCTCAGTGGCTTCTTGCCAAACAATAGACAGGTGTGAAAGGTGAATATTTATACCAGGTAGCTAAGCTTCTTAGAACAATTAACCATTAGAGATCAGAAAGTCAGTATTTGCATAGGGAGATAGCTCAGAGGGCAGGAATGTCTAGGAAAGAACACAGGGAAAAGGTAACCACAGGGAAGAAGTGTGAAGAGAGCTGTTACAGTATGGGGACTGCAATCAATGTCTGTGAATTGTTGAATGGAAAAAGGATTTGTTCTGTAAACTTTCACCCAAATTACAATAAAAAATAAATAAAAATAACAATAACCGTAAAAACATAAAAATAAACATTAAAAAACCCACAGAACCTTGCATTTCCTTCCCATCAATCCCTACCCTCATCCCCATAGTAAATGATGGTTCTGATTTTACCATCATAGATACATTTTACCTGGTTTTGAGCTACTCATTAATGGAAACATGCAGAATACTTTCCTTTATGAATGGCTTCTTTTCCTCAACATCATATCTTTGAAATTCATCCATGTTGATCTGTATATCGGTAGTTCACTCTCTTGTTGACTAGCAGCATTACATTGTAGGGAAACCTGTGACAGCTGGAACTCAATGGAACTGCCTTGCTTTTCAAAGTCTCAAGTTTTCTGTGTTTGACAAGATTCAGTCTTACCACTTTTCTAATAGTGTAAAATATTTCCGTTTTCCTTCTCTGACAGGTTTCTGCCACACACAGGTTCTGGCTTTTGCTTTGGTTGTATTTTATATGTGTGTGTGTGTGTGTGTGTGTGAGAAGGAGCTCTGGTAGCATAGTGCCTAAGGCACTTGGCTGCTGACCAGAAGGCTGGTGGTTCAAACTCACCAGCCACTCCTCAGAAGGAAGATAGAGCAATCTACTTCCATAGTGATACTGCCTCGGAAACCCAAGGAGGGGTCACTATGAGTCGGGCCCGACCTGACGGGATATAAGAACAACAACAAACAAACAAATAAATAAATAAATATGATTTATCCATTTATTAAGAAATACAAATTAATTTTATTAAATCTTGACTTTTGAATACAGATTTTTAAAAATACTTTATGAAAAAATGAGAAGTATTCATAAAGCTACATCCCAAAAAACTATAATTGTTTTAAGGAAAAGTACTTGTAGGATTGTTTGAGTTGCAAGTTAACTAGCTGTTTTTATCATAGAACCAATTTTTTTTTCAGAGTTTTACCAAGCAGATTGGTTTTATATTCAGCAGTTTATATACATTTTGTTTTGTGAAACTGATTACAATACTCACAATGTAACAAACAGATTTCCAGTTCTTCCCTGTGGTTACCCCTTCCCTTTGTCCTTCTTACTTATGCATTCCTGCCTGCCTAGTTTTCTTCTTGTGGAAATGTTGCCCTTCTGATCTCCTATGGTTGATTTTTTCTAAGGAGTGTATCTCCTTGGTGTAGTTGTTCAACTTTTAAGCCTGTCTATTATTTGGCTGAGAGTTGAGCCACGGGAATGAGTCCAATTCCAGGTCCAAAGGGTGACTTGAGGCCATAGTCTTGGGGGTTTCACCTGTTTCTATCTGACCAGTTTTCCTTGTCTTTTTTTTGTGTGTGTATTTGAATTTTGTTCCACTTTATTTTCTCTCACTTTATTCAGGATCTCTAAATTTGATCCTTTTCTAAGTGGTTGACATTGATAGCCAGGCTCCATCTAGTTCCTCTGGCTGATGTTCCCATGGTCCATTGGTCCCTTGGGCTAATTGTTGCCTTAAGTCTTTGATTTTCTTCACTCTTCTTTGCTCCAGATAAGGACAGACCAGATAATAGTTCTCAAGATTTTAAGACATCATTCACTTCTCACCAAAGTAGAATGTAGAACAATGTTTTTTCTTTTTTTTTTTTTTTTAGTGTGTATAGTATGGTGTGCTAATTAAGTTTGATATCCCCCATGACCAGGGTCCACAGATCCACAGGTCCAGTCACTCACTCCCTCAAGGTTCTTGGTTGTGACCAAGAAGTTATCCTAACTTTGTCTTCTGTTAGCACTACACTGTGTATGGACATTTTTATAGCACATATGAATATGCATATAGGAATATCATCTGCCAAACTTATATATGGTCATGGGTATATTCCTGTTCACCTACCCATACCTGATCTTCTTGCCTGTCCACCTATGTAGCCATGTAGAGGTTTGTGTTCACTACTACTGATAATGCAGTATTGTGCATGTAATAGTATGTACCTTTGTTTTCTGTACCTCTTGTGCACCTCTTTGTGTCTTCCTTTTCCTTAGTAACATTGTGGTGTTCACATACTTTTGTTATAATGTCTTTCCCTTCACCCAAACCAATGCATGTCTCTTAAGTAGTTGGCAGTTTTCCCTCCCCTCCCAACTCCTCCTTTAGATATTTGAAGAACAATGCATGTTTGAGACCGTACCTTGGTCCTTCATTATGAGGATTATTTAAGTATTGTCCAATGTATGACTGCATTTTGGACTTGAATGTTAAATTTTCTAGTATTTGTTAGTCTCTGATTTTTAGCCATTCATTACATATTTTCAAAGATATTTTCTGCTATTATTGCTCTACTTCAGAATCATACAAGTTTCCAGCCTCTTTGCTTCCCTATATGGACATTGATACCATGTGGGGTTCTTGAAATGAAGATTTGGTGCTTCTGTTAGACTGGGTTCTCTAGAGAAGCAAAACCAGTAAAGCTTATAGAGAGAGACAGAAAGAAAAATTTATCTTAGGAAAATGGCTCTCACAATTATAGAAGCTGGCAAGTCCCAAGTTCTTGGATCAAGGTCAAGCTGGAGGCTTTCCCAACTCACGCAGCTGCAGGGGCTGATGAGCCCAAGGTTAGCAGGCAGTAAACTGGCTGTTGACGCTAATGTATTATGAATCCAAGATCTCCAGGCCAAATGGTGGATTGTTCGCTCACAGACAGTTGTAGGCAGCACAACAGAATCCAGATCCACAGAAGAGTGTCTCTTTTCACAGGATGTCCATGAATATACTAGAAGCAGGCCACAATCCTAGGGAAACTCCCTTTCAATGGATTGGCTGCTCAAAACATATACATCTGATACCATCATTGGAAAAACCCATATCACAATTGCTTAAACCACACAGAGTTGTGGTCCAGCCAAGTTGACACACAGCTCCAATTATCAGTGCTCATAAGGCAAACATAGTCTTTTCCATGCCCTTGAACCAATCATATACTCTCCCATTCAATACCATATTCACTAACTTCACTTTAGTCAATCTCAAACTAAATGATTAATTCTCCTGAGGAAGAGACTTTTATCTTCCTATGCCAAGAGATTTTAAGTTTTTTTTTTTTTTTTTTTTTTAAATGTTAGTACCCTTACCTTGGCGTTTATGCATTGTGCTTTATTCAAGTTTTCAAAAAATATCCTGGAGTGACATGAAGATTTGTCTAAAACCAGTCAGGCATGGTCTTTTGTGGAAATGCTGCAAGTTTTTCATTATGTTATGAAGGCTCTGTGACCCAAATATTGGAATTTCTAAAACTCCTTGAATTGCTCACTCAGGACTCTATTAGGCCCTATATTTGAAGGTGTTGGAAAGATAATCTATTTCTTTATTGTTGCTCATCCTGGATAAATAATAAGACCCAAAACAAACAAACAAAAAATTCATTGAACCATTTCCATTGCTTACTCATTGCCTCTAAGTGGGTGCTCATGAGAACATAGTTGAGAGGAAATTTGTCAGTCCAAATATAGTCTTCTGGAATTTCTCTCTGATTGGTTTATTTGCATTGTTGTTGTTGTTGTTAAGTGCCGTCGAGTCGTTTCCGACTCATAGCGACCCCATGCACAGCAGAACGAAACACTGCCCGATCCCGCACCAGCCCATGTGTTAAACTTCTGGACTGACATTTGTTGGCAAAAGCCAAAGACTTCTTTCTTGAATTGTTCTGTTACACTAGAGATTCTAATTATTGACATCAATATTTAAAGTGAAAGGTTTAAAGGGATGATTGAATGCTAGTGCACAGATCTGAACCAAGTAAAACATCCAAATCTGGAAGTTAAATGTTACTCTTCAGAGATTTGTAGAAGGCTACCAGTTTCATAGTGGCTAAGGCACTTGACTGCTAACCAGAAGGCTGGCAGTTCAAACCCATCAGCCACTCCTCAGAAGGAAGCTGGGGCAATCTACTTCCGTAGTGATACTGCCTCTGAAACCCAAGGAGGGGTCGCTATGAGTCGGGGCCGACTCGATGGCACACAACAACAACAACAACAACCAGTTTCCTTTATCCAAGTGTCTTTGATAGGTTAAGCTCTCATCTCCAATAGCCATCAGGTCCTAGTGGGTGGATTTCCTACCACTAAATTTATTCTGAATGTCTTTTTATTGTCCACTTTAGAAGCTTCTTCTATGTCCTAACTGGTATGAATCTCATTAACTGGAATAAGTTGTCTAATCTGGTAGTTATAAATTCCACAAAGCTCTTTAAACTTTGTCTACCCATCTGCTATCGATTGCCGTATTTGTAGGCCTTCCATATCTGTGACAACATTTTGATGAGCAGCAGATCTATGGTATACGATACTCATAGATGTTTGCATGAAATTCTGCAACTTTTGTTGTTGTTACTGTTAGGTGCCATGTATGATAGAACAAAACGCTCCTTGGTCCTGAATCATACTAACAATTATTGCCATGCTTGAGCCAATCATTGCAGCCATTATGTCAATCCATGTCATTGAGGGTCTTCCCCTTTTTCACTGACCCAGGGATTGGTCCCTTCTGAAAACATGACCATAGTACTAGAGATGAAGTCTGGCCATTCTCATTTCTAAGGAGCATTCCAGTTGTACTTCCTCCAAGACAGATTTGTTTGTTCTAGTTTACCATGGTATATTCAGCATTCTTTGCCAGCACCACAACTCAAATGCATGAATTCCTCTGTAATATTCATTATTCACTATCCAGCTCTCACATGCATATGAGGGTATTGAAAATGCTATGGCTTTGGTTAGGTATGGGACCTTAGTCTTCAAAATGACATCTTTGCTCTTTAATGATTTTAAAGAGGTATTTTGCAGCAAATTTGTCCAATGCAATACATTGCTTTGATTTCTTAACTGCTACTTCTGTGGGTGTTGCTTTTGGATTAAAGTAAAATGCAGGCTTTGACAACTTCAATCTTTTCTCCGTTTATCATGATGTTGCTTATTGGTGCAGTTGTGATTTTGTTTTCTTTATTATGAGGTGCAATCCATTATGAAGGCTGTGGTCTCTGATCTTCATCAGTAAGTGCTTCAAACTTGTTCTTATTCAGTAAGCAAGATTATATAATCTGTATATCACAGGTTGTTAATATATCTTCCACAAAACTTGATGACATGTTCTTTTTCATAAAGTCCAGCTTCTTGGATTATTTCCTCAGCATACAAAGTGAATAACTATGGTAAACCCGGACACACACATTTTCTGGATTACCATGCTCTATCCTCTTTCCCTGTTTAAACAACTGCCTCTTGACCTATATACAGATTCCTCATGAGCACAATTAAGTGTTCTGGAATTCCTATGTTGTCCATAATTTGTTATGATCCATAGAGTCAAATGCCTCTTCATAGTCAATAAAGCACAGGTAAACATCTTTTAGGAGCTCTGGTAGGTAGTGCCTAAGGCACTTGACTGCTAACCACAAGGCTGATGGTTCAAACCCACCAGCCACTCCTCGGAAGGAAGGTTGCACAATCTACTTCCATAGTGATGTCACCTCAGAAACCCAAGGAGGGGTCGCTATAAGTAGGGTCTGACTTGACATCACATAACAACAACAACAGCAAACATCTTTTTGGTATTCTTTGTTTTCAGCAAACATCCATCTGACATCAGTAATCATATCTCACCTTTCACATTCTCTTCCAAACCTCGCTTGAATTTCTTGCAGTTACCTGTCAATAAATGGCTGCAATCACATTTGAATTATCTTCAGCAAAATTTTACTTGCCATATTAATGATATTGTTCAATAATTTCTGCATTCTGTTGGATCATCTTTCTTTGGAATGGGCACAAATATTGATCTCTTCCAGTCTATTGGCCAGGTAGCTGTCTTCAAATTTTCTTGCATAAATGAGTGAGCATTTCCATCATTTATTGAATGCATCATTTGTTGCATTTATTGCTGTATCATTTGTTGAAACATCTCAGGGGGTATCTCATTAACTCCTGGAGCCTTGTTTTTCTCCAATTCCTTCAGCAAAGCTTGGACTTCTTCTTTTAATAGCATCACTTCTTAATCATTTGCTTCCTCCTCAAATGGTTGATTGTCAACTAATTCTTTTTGATACAATGACTTTGTGCATCATTTCCATCTTCTTTTGATGCTTCCTACATCCTTCAATATTTTGCTCATATTGTTGTTAGGTGCCATCGAGTTGTCTCTGACTCATAGTAACCCTATGTACAACAGAACGAAAAACACTGCCCCATCCTGTGCCCATCTCATGATCCATGCTATACTTGAGCCCATTGTTGTAGCCACTGTGTCAATTCATCTTGTTGAGGGCCTTCCCCTCTTTCATTGACCCTCCACTTTGCCAAGCATGATATCCTTCTCCAGAGAAGGTCCCTTCTGACAACATGACCATAATAGGTGAGATGAAGTCTGGCCATTCTCCCTTCCAAGGAGCATTCCAGCTGCACTTCTTCCAAGGCAGACATGTTGGTTCTTTTAGCAGTCCATGGTATTTTCAGTATTCTTTGCCAACATCACAACTCAAAAGCATCAACTTTTCTTCAGTCTTCCTTATTCATAGTCCAGTTCTCACATGCATATCAGACAATTGGAAATACCATGGCTTGGGTTAGGCATACCAGCCACTCCTCAGAAGGAAGGTTGGGCAATCTACTTCTGTAGTGATACCACCTGGAAACCCAAAGAGAGGTTGCTATGAATCGGATCCAACTTGATGGCAGTGAGTGAGTTTGAGTCTTCAAGGAGACATCTTTGTTCTTCAGCACTTGAAAGAGGTCTTTTGAAGCAGATTTGCCCAGTGCAGTACATCTTTTTATGTGCTGACTGCTGCTTCCATTGGTGCTGATTGTAGAACCAACTAATATGTAGTCTTTGACAACTTCAGTCTTTTCTCCATTTATTGTGATGCTGCTTATTGGTCCAGTTGTAAGGATTCTTTATATTGAGGTGTAATCCATACTGCAGACTGTAGTATTCAATTTTTATCAGTATGTACTTCAAGTCATCCTCACTTTCAGCAAGCAAAGTTGTGTCATCCACAGAACCTTCAATATTGCAAATAAAGGCATGGATTTTTTCTTTAGTTTTTCAGCTTGAGAAATGCCAAGTATGTTCCTCCCTTTTGATTTTCTAACTCCAGGTCTTTGAACATTTCACTGTAGTACTTTACTTGTCTTCTTGAGCCACTCTTTGAAATCTTTGGTTCAGCTCTTTTACCTCATCATTTTTTCAATTTGCTTTAGCTACTTTCTGGTCAAAAGCATGTTTCAGATTTTCTTCTGATACCCATTTTGGTCTTCTCATCCTATCCTGTGTTTTTTGTGACCCTTTACTCTCTTCATTTATGATGTCCTTGATTTCATCCCACAACTTGTCTAAGTCTTTGGTCATTGTGTCAAATCTATTCTTCAAGTGATCTCTAAATTCAAGTTATATATACTCAAAGTCACAGTTTGGTTCTTATTGACCTATTTTAATTTTCTTCAGCTTCAACTTAAACTTGCATATGTGCAATCAATGATCTGTTTCACAGTTGACTCATGGGCTTTTTCTGAATGATGATATTGAGCTTCTCCATTGTCTCTTTCCACAGTTGTAGTTGATTTGATTCCTGCATATTTTATCTGGCATGATCCATGTGTACAGTCATTATTTATGTTATTGAAAAAGGTCAGCCCTTTATCAGTTACCAAATTGGAGCTTGGCTTGATGAGAATGCCACTGAGCAGTCTACTTCCATAAAGACTTACTGCCCCCACGCTTCCTTCCATGGAGTGACTGGTGGGCTTGAACTGCCAACCTTCTGGTTAGCAGTCAAATGCCTTAGGCATGGTGTCACCAGAGCTCCTTTTAAAATTGCCAGGAGAAAATTTATGTTTCATATATCCTCCATTTTTATTCATGCCATTGATGGAATCTTGGTGGTGAGATCATCCAGATTTCAAACTCTTTTCTCAGTGATGAAGCAAAATTTCCTATGAATAACCTTCGAAGATGGTATATATTTGTTGAATGAAGGAATGAATGATGCACTTATTTATTTATTTGTTTGTAACTATTCTGCCCTATGTTGTTGTTATGTGCTGTCGAGTCAAACCCAACTAATAGCGACCCCTCCTTGGGTTTCCGAGGCAGTATCACTA
>NW_006921621.1:5045178-5049316 GCF_000298275.1 Orycteropus afer afer
GCCGTCTTGCCGGAACCCCCTATATGCATTTAGTTTTGTGACATTGATTGCAATCCTCACAATATAACAGCACTCTTTCCACTTCCTCCCTGTGTTTACCTTTTCCCTTCATCCTTCTTTCCTATCCCTTCCTATCTTCTGAGCTTTATCCCTGGGCGAGTGCTGCCCTTTTCATCTCATATGATTGATTGTTCTAGGGAGCTTGTATGTCTGTGGTGTTATTATTCACCTTATGGGGTGTCTTATTAAACTAAGAAGGTCTGGTGGTGCAGTGGTTTAAGAATTCAGTTACTAAGCAAAATGTTGGCAGTTCAGATGCACCAGCCACTTCATGGGAGAAAAATGAAGCAGTCTGCTTCTGTAAAAGTTTACAGACTTGGTAACCCTATGGGGCAGTTCTACTCTGTCTTATAAGGTTGTAATGAGTCGGCATCAATTCAACGGCAGTGGGATTATGGTTAGGCTTAAAGTTGAGCCATGGGGGCGTGTTTATTTCTAGGCCTGAAGGGTGTCTAAGGGATAGTTATGGAGATTCCACTAGTATCTGTCACAGCAGTAAGCCTGTTTTTTTTTTTTTTAAATAATTTTGAGTTTTGTTCCACAATTTTCTCCCCTCTATCTAGGACCTTCTAGTGCTATCCTTTTCATAGCAGTTAGCAGTGGTAGCTGAGCACGATCTAGTTCTTCTGATAGCCCAGTGTTATGGCTTCTGGGGTTTGATTGGTTCATTAATCCTTTGGTCTAATTGTTTCCTTGCATCTTTGATTTTCTTCACTCTTCTTTTCTCTGTTGGGGAGAGACCAATAGTTGCACATTACAAGGCCACTCATAACTTTTTAAGTCCCCAGTCACTACTCACTGAAGTAGCATACAGAATATTTTCTTTGTGGACTATATTGTGCCAATCGACACTAGTGTCCCCAGGTCCTGCAATTAATTCCCTCAAGGTTCTTGATTATAGCTAAGAAATTTTTGTAACTTTGTCTCCTGTATGCTCTGCTACATCCATGGATGTATTTGCAACACGTATAAATACATACATAGAAACATCCTGTAAGACCTATGTATATTTGTCAGTATAATCTCATTTGCCATCCCATACCAGTTCAGCTTGTGTTTCTCAATTTATCTAATCATGCTCCTCCAATTAACAGCTCAGTTGCAACCTCAAGAGAGACCCTAAGACAGAAGCACCCTGCCTGGTTGCTCCTGGATTCTTGACCTTAGATATTAAGTGAGATACTAAATGTTGCTTTTATGTTGCTAAATTATGGATTAGTTTGTTATTCAACAACAGATAGCTAAAACTAATACATTTTCCATCTATATTCACTGCATCAAAATATTCAGACAGGAGAGTCACAGAATTCTTACTGTTAGCAGGTACCCCAAGGAAAGTCCTTTGCATACTTAAAATTGGAGAACCCTGCTTTTATTTGTGTCTTTTTACCCTAAATAACTGGAGACTTTCATTTCTCACTAATTCACTACTAAATATTCCTGGTCCTTTAGCATATGAATAGTTTTAGTTTTTCCCAGTGCTTTCTATTACAATACCTAAGGACTCCTTGAATTTTATTTGTTGTAATGTTCTACATTTCTCATTTTTAACTATTGGGATTGTAACTATATTCACTTGTCCGGATTTAGACATTTGTGGCTTAATGTGGTTTTCAGAATGATTTTAGAAAGGTTAATTACAACCACTCACTCTGTATCTTTAAGTCTAACTATCAAAATCAAAGAACAGTCACCTTATCATAATTACTGGGATGAATAGGGAAATGTCTGGCTTCTTTCCTTCCAGTATATTTTTCTTGACCAAAGCATAGGACCCAACTCTCCAAGATCAAAGAAAATTTTTCTTTTCAAAGCTAGCAAGCCATTAGTATCCATCTCTGTAGAATAATCCAAATATATATTTCAAAAGTGACTTGTATAATTAGCAGAATTTCACAACACTGTCAGCATTTATCTGAGGACTGGTTGTAAGGGGATCGTCAGAGCCCTGGTGGGAGCCGTATGCAGCAAAGATTTGATAAAGTTGTCTTAATTTCTCGGAATCAATTTTGCTTTATTTCTGAATTGAACATGCCTTTTCTTCTTTATAAAATAGGAATTAATTAGTAACTATGAAGAGTCACTTTGTAAAATTTGAGCATTTGAGAATGAATATTATCATTATCACCTTTGGTCTATAACCTCACCTCAAAAAAAAAAAAAAAAAGTCACTGCTATCTAATATATTCTGACTCTTAGTGACTCCCTTTGGGTTTCTGAGGTGGTAAATCTGTAAGGAAATAGGTTGCCCAGTCTTTCTTCAGCAGAGTGGCTGGTGGATTTGAACCACCAACCTTCTGGTTAACAGTCAAATGCCTTAGGCATTATGCCACCAGAGTTCTTCATAACCTCACCTGAGGAGCTCTGGTGGTGTAGTGCCTAAGGCATTTGACTGTTAACCAGAAGGTTGGTGGTTCAAATCCACCAGCCACTCCTGGGAAGGAACGTTGGCCAATCTACTTCCGTAATGATACCATGTTGGAAACCCAAGGAGGGGTCACTATGAGCTGGATCTGACTCGGGGGCAATGAGTTAGGAGTCAAAAACGCTTTAGTTCCTCCCTCTCCTCAAATCTGTCAGTGTTTACTCAAGAATGCAGAATCAGTATGTGAATAATAGAATAAGGGATTCATTAGCTATTGAACCCTATGTGTATGTGGAAAGCACTAAAGAAGGAAGGGTCCACAAGGAAAATCAGAGAAAAGTTAATGACCAATATCCTGGAACACTGGATGTGGTTGGATAAGTCAGAGAGTGCAGCCGGAGGGAGTCAACTTAGGGAATCCCACAGAAGGCTGTTGGTTATTGGCAGCTGCTACCTTTGTGAGTATACTGCTGCTAAGTGTCTGGTGGTGGGACTGTAGCTGTTGTGGTCAATGAGGTATAAAGTTTGGAATAAATATGGATATGAAGCGAGGAAGTGGAGAACAAGGTGAAATCTCCCAGCACTTACTCTTCTATCTGTCACTGCAGCTAACCTCAAAGATCTTTGTAAGTAATGGTTCTTGCTCCACACAGCTGGCCTAACTTTACATAATTTCCTTTCCTAGAAGTCTAAACCAGAACTACACAGTAAAAGGGATTCTAGCAGACATAGTTCCTAATGTAACCATAACGACAACAGAACAAACCAGCACCATTCCTCTTCCCCTCTCTAATATATGAATCCATAATTTGTATTAAGAAATCTGTGATATAAAGTATAAAGTAGAAGTAATACCAATGGCTTCAGTGTCAATACCCTTGGATAATCTTATCCCTTTCTAAAGTAAGTTAATGAGTTTTTGCTACTCAGTTTACTAAGCCTCAGTTTTCTAATCTTTTAATAGGCGATGATGAGTAGGGAGCATAGTAAACTGTTATTTTTAAGATTAGACTTTTTCATTTCTTCTTAAAATCTGTGGTTGAAAGAAGCAATACACATCTAACATAACTGTCTTTATTTCTAAAATACTTGACTTCCATTAAAATTTTCTCTATAAACTCTTGTGAAAATCATCTGTCTTCATTTATACACATAAAGTCAAAGTTTTACTGGAGTTTACCCTCTTACATATTGTGTCTTTGAGTGCTTTGGGAGGAACGGTTAGAGAAAGGGCTGGAGGGAGGCAGCATGTCTGGCCTCGCAGGAATAGGCCTTGCACTATTGTTGGTGATTCTGTCTTCTTCTTGTGGGATTAGAGGACGTCAGAACATGTGGCCTCCCTGCCATTTTTGCAGTTGGTGTCAGAAGTGGTGGGATTCGTTGCAGTGGCTCCAGACTCTTAGAAACACCAGACTTTGTAAAAGAAAGAAGGAAGGGACCTGGGAAGTGAAACTTTGGATTCTTAGACGGTTATTTTGTTTGGTATTGCCTCTTAAGGGAGATAATTGATCCAGAGGCTAAGGCTTTTGGTTACACCCAGCCAAATGCCCAAGGCCATATGCATAGAATGGGATGGTAATCAAGGTGAAGAGATGAACCTGGAATGTCTTTAAAAGGATTATGTGTTTTGGATTATGTGTTTATCTGAATGTACTATGGCTATTGAATATTCTCTTACCTGCTTGTACATTAGAAGCAATGATGGGGTATGTG
>NW_006921621.1:5050648-5060485 GCF_000298275.1 Orycteropus afer afer
GTGCTTAGAGTTCTGATGCTATGATTGGCTAGTTTGACCACCCTGCCAGGCTCAAAAGGAGGCCTCCTAGAGGCAGAACTCTCTCTGACTGCTGGTTGAGGAAGACGTGCTGCTGACAGAGACACGGGCTCCTGAGGCACGTGTTGCTGGAAAAGAGACGCAAGAGATACGCATTGCTGAGTGAGACACTGAGGGACCAGCACCACTGGGAAAGAAACTGTGAGAGACTTTTGGCCAAGGGACGGTGGGCTGGGAGAGAAGCTGAGCATTTTTTTCCTGAACGTGAATTGTAGCCTGTGGTGCTTCCCTAATAAACCCCATAATCTGTGAGCTCTGTGTGGCCACTGCAGCGAATTATTGAATCCAGGAGAGAGGTGGTGGGTGCTTTGGGAGGAATGGTTAGAGAAAGGGCTGGAGGGAGGCAGCATGTCTGGCCTCGCAGGAATAGGCCTTGCCCTATTGATGGTAATTCTGTCTTAGTCTTGTGGGATTAGAGGAGGTCAGAACATGTGGCCTCCCTACTGTTTTTGCAGTCTTAAAATTATTTTGGGGTTCAGGAATAGATATGCCAAAGAATTCTGTGTGATTTAAAATCTGGAAGACTCTTTACCTAGGCTACACATTGTAATCATCTGAGAACATTTTTAAAAAACACTGATTTCTCAACTCCACAACTAGATTTTGATTTACTTGATCTGACATCATTTTTTGTTTTAAGCTCTCCAGACAATTCCAATGTTCAGCCAACATAGAAATACACTAAATTAGATGCTCTGATAGGAGTCATATATAAGACTTTTTTTTTTTTTTTGCCTGTCAACAGCTATTTATGAAAACAACCTCTTCGGACTCAAATTATATGATTATGATTTGTGTGTGAGAAACTGGAGGTCTGAGAGTCTTAGGAGAAAGTATTCTTGTCATCCAGATAGATTGGTGTGTCCACTTTGGTCTCTTTTCTCTATTTTAGCACACCTGAGAGCTCTTTGATGAGAAACTTTTGATACTTAAAGGAATTGAAACAAACTAAATAAACACTATAGAAAAATCACATACTGCATTTTTAAATATTAAAATACAACTATTGGATCACTATCCTGTCTTGTTATTTCTGCTGTTGCTTTTATTTTATCTTAAATTAATTTTTATCTCATTTTATCAACACAGTTATGTCTTGGATAACACTATTGAGTGGAAGGGTCTTTTGTACCCTCTCCTTGATAGATAATGATCATCTCTAGAGAGTTTGAGGTTGAAGTGCTGCATTAATTCAGTGTTGAAGTGTAGTGTTAACCTAGACACCATTTGCTACACTTTCTCTTTGGCCTACAATGTTCCCAAAGACAAAACTCATGCCTCACCATACCTCATGTTTTTTGTTGGTTATAAAAATATATGTAACCCAACATTTGCCAGTTTAACATTTTTCAGGTGTACAATTTAGTGATATCAATTATATCATTCATGTTGTGCAACCACTACTATAATCATTGCCAAATTTTCCAGGACCAGAAACAGAAACTTACTACTTCCAAAACAGTGCCACCCTTTCTGTCCTACCCCTGATAGCCACTGATAAACATTGGTCTCTATACATTTGCCTAATCTACTCATTTCATATAAGGGGGATTATACAATAGTTGTGCTTTTGTGATTGACTTATTTAATTAAGCGTAATAATGGGAGCTCTGGTAGCATAGTGCCTAAGGCACCGGGCTGCTAACCAGAGGCTGGTGATTCAAACCCACCAGCAACTCCTCAGAAGGAAGACGGGGCAATCTACTTCCGTAGTGATACTGCCTCAGAAACCCAAGGAGGGGTCTCTATGAGTCAGGTCCGACTTGAGGGCACATAACAACAACAACAATGTTTTCAGGGTTCGTTCATGTAGTAACATGTACCAGGACTTCATTACTTTTTAATGACTGAGTATAGATAATACATTTTGTATATAGTGGCTAAGACACTTGCCTGCTAACCAGATGGCTGGCGGTTCAAACCCACCAGCCACTCCTCGGAAGGAAGGTTGGGCAATCCTACTTCCGTAGTGATACTGCCTTGAAAACCCAAGGAGGGGTCGCTGTGAGTCGGGTTTGACTCGACGGCACATAACAACAACAACAACATCTGTTGACAAGCATTTAGGCTGTTTCTACATTTTGGCCATTGTGAATAGTGCTGCAATGAACATTGGTGTACATATTCTATAACTCATTTTATCTTAGCTAATCCTAACCACAAAGGCCTTGACTTTAATGATTATATCTTGTTTATGACTCCACTGTCCATATTGACTCAAATGAATATACTCCTAGTAAATTCTCTAACCTTGGATCCATTTTAATTTATTTTTCTTACCTTGCCTTTCTATATACATTGGGAGGGTATTCATCTTAAGAACATAATCTTGAAGGGGGAAAAGTAATTTCTGGATGAATTAGTTAGAACTTCTCTGAGAAACAACAAGCTTCTTTTTCTTCTCTCTATTTTTCCTTGGTTTTACTTTTTACACTTTCTCTTCTCTCATAGCAGTGGGGCAGAGATAAAATATATAAAAGCCTCTGGCATTCAAATTGTGGTTCATTTATGGGAAATCTTTTCATTCCTTTCAAATATGTTTCTATTCAACAAAATGCATTACACAACAAGTTGGCTAATTGACTCTTAAAGGTTTCTTCCAATTCTGAGCTTGAATTATGAGAAGACATCTACATATATTGCTTCCCAGTGTCTCACAACTTTCCCAGTAACAGTGAAGCTAAGTAGGTATTACAATTAAAGTGTCTCTGTCTCCTTTTCTGTCTCACACATCATTCTCATCTAGTCAATACCTCTGATTGTGTTTTATTCTTCCAAAAATCTGACTTTATGTTGGGCCAGGAGACTGGTCCAATAGAAAAATGAGGTATAAAGAAACATAACAAATGATTGTGATAATTAATAGTTAATGGATGATTATTATCTGCCAAGTGTGGCTCTAAGACATTTACTTGTATTATGCAATTTAATCTTAAAACAATTCTAATAAGTAGGTGCTATTTAAAATCTCTTTTTACAGTTAAAGAGCCTGAGGTTGAGTATTTGACCAAAACACATGAAGAAATTCTATAGCTAAGATACAAACTTGAAAATACTTCATACAATGTCCATGTTATTAATCAATTCATTTCACCATAATCTGATTCATTACTCCATCCACTCAGTCATCCAATCCCCTGTAATGGAAGCAATGTTATACATTCTAATCAAATGTGTTGTTTATTCTTTGTTTGCTTTTCCAGATCCATTATTTATCTTTCTTTATTTTACTGCATCATTCCCTGCTCCTTCCCCATTTCTGTGCTTTGTTCCTGAGAAGAGTTACTTTTTCTCAGTGACTCTCTTCTCCACCATTCAAATTCTTTTTGATATTCATTGGCTTATGGATATATGTAGTTTAGTCTGAACTGTGTTTAAAAGTTGAACTAGTTGACAATATTTTTAAATTAGGAGAACTGATACAAATATTTAGGATTTCTGGCTTCTCTTGAAAAATAGAAGTTTTTAGAACTTTTGGCAAGATGGTGGACTAGGTGCACATACTACTCAGATCTTTTTTAACAAAGGACCTAAATGAAATAGATATGGGTGATAATCCTGGAATCTTGAGCTTTAAAGGAAAAGATAAAGAAGTAGAACAAATACTGATTAGAAGAAGAAAATGAACCAAAACAGCAAACAAGGAGATATGCATAGTGATGAATTGTCAACTGATCATGCACAGCACAGCCATTTTGAATTATTTTAAGCAGTCTTCAAATGTAGGCAAAAACTAGATAATTGGCTCTCCTCATCCAGGACTACACTAGTGCCCATGTTATACAAAAACAACAAATAGAAATCCAGAATATTAATACTAAGATTTCAGAAATAGAAAACACTTTAGAAGGGAAAGGAATAGAATTAATCAATAGAAGATAGAATTAGTAACACTGAAGACAAATCTCTAAATACAAATCTGTTAGAGGAATAAGAAGAAAAGAGGAAAGAAGAAGAAGAAAGCCTAAGAATGATGTGTGACATCATAAAGAAGGAAAAACTTATGTGTGATTGGAATTCCAGAAAAGAAAGAGGGGGGGAAAAAAAAGCATTCAAGAAGGTCAATGACCACAAACAGGTTAGACACCCCCAAAATCAGCAAGACATATCATAATCAAACTTTCTAAAACCAAAGACAAAGAAAGAATCTTGAAAGTAGCTCAGAAGAAATGAAAAGTTACCTGCAAAGGGCAACCAATAGACTGAGCTCTGATTTCTTGGCAGAATCATGAAGGCAAGAATGAAACAATATATATGAAACTCTCAAAGAAAAAACTAAGAATTATATATCCAGTAAAATTGCCCTTAAAATAAGATGGTAAAATTAGAACATTTCCAGATAAAAAATTAAGAGAATTTGTAAAAATCAAACCAACTTTACAAGCAATACTAATGGGAGTTTTCTAGATACAGAACGAACAATGGTAGACAATAACCCTAGATTAACACAAATGACAATGCTACCAAGAAAACAACCCAGATTTAGATGTACTCAAAATAAAAGAAAACAACAAGTCTGAAAATAGGGAACCAGAGATGTCAATTTGTATATAAGGACAACTACAAAGCAAAAATAGGGAATAAGTGGTGTAGTTAGAGAACTTCCAAGTGGAGAGGAAATTGAGAAGAAAATAATAAATTGCAGTGTATCCTCAAAGAAAATTAATAAACCTTCCTGTCAAACCCATCAAAATAAAAGAATAAAATCATATAGATTTAGTAAACACTACAGCAACATCAGTGAAGGAAATGATAAGAAAATCCATAAACAAAATGAACTCAGCACAGAAAAATATATGTTACAAAGAAATCACAAAAAAAGCACATCAAAATCACAGCAGTAAATTCATGCTTATTGATGATTACACTGAATATAAATGGATTAAATCCACATTCAAGACACAGTCTTCAATTGTAGGCAAAAAAGAGATAATTGGCTCTGCAGTAGGAGAATGTATAAGAAAGCATGACCCACTAATATGCTATATACAAGAGACACATATTAGACACAAAGACAAAAAAATAAGCTGAAAATCAAAGGATGGAAAACTGTATATCAAGCAAATGGCAACATAAAATGAGCAGGAATGACAATATTAATTTCTGATAAAATAGACTATAAGCAAAACACATCATAAAAGATAAGGAAAGATATTATATAATGATTAAAGTGTCAGTTGAACAAAAGGACATAACCATAATAAAAATCTATGCACCCAATGAAAGAATCTCAAAATGCATATATCAAACTTTAACAGAATTGAAAAGGGAAATAGACAACTCCACAATAATAGTAGGAGACTTTATAACACCACTGTCAATGAAGGAAAGGACAACTAGAAAATAACTCAACAAATACAAAGAAAATCAAAACAACACAATCAACCAACTTGACCTCATTGACACATTCAGTACATTCCACCCCAAAACACAAAATATATTCTTTTCCAGTGAACATGGTACATTATTGAGAGTAGGCTATACATTAGACCACAAAGTCAGCCTCAATAAATTTAATAACATTGAAATACTACAAAGCATCTTCTTAGATCACAATGCCATAAAATTAGAAATCAATAACAGGAAGAGCAAGGGAAAAAAAAAAAATCAAATACATGGAAACTGAATAACATTCTCCCTAAAAACTAATAGGTAGTAAAAGAAATTTTAAAACATGAAATAAAAAGCTCCTTTAATCAAATGAAAATGAACACATAACATAGTAAAAAATCTTTGGGCAACAGCAAAAGCAGTACTCAGAGAATAATATATAGCAACAAACACACAGATCAAAAAAGAAGAAAGAATAAAAATCAACATCTTATCCCAACATCTCCAACAATTAGAAGAACAACAACAAAAAAATAAAATAAAAATTTAGAAAAGAATAGAGTCACTAGAATAAAGGAAGATTAAGAGCAGAAATAAATGAAACAGAAAACAGAAAAACAGTAGAAAGAATGAACAAAATTGAAGTTGATTCTTAAAAAAAATTAATAAAATTGGCAAACCACTGGCAAATTTAACAAAGGAGAAGAAGGACACAAATAACACAAAGTAGAAACGAAACAGGTGATGTCACACAGAACCAACTGAAATAAAAAGGAGAGTAACAAAATACTGTGAAGAATGGTACTCCAAAAAATTTGATAATCTAGAAGAGTTGGACAAATTTCTAGAAACACACTACTTATGCAAGCTAACACAAAGGAAGAAAACTTGAGCAGACCCCTCACAAAACAAGAAATTGAACAAGTCATTAAAAAAAAAAAGAAAAACAAAAACAAAAACCCACCTCATTACAAAAAAAATTCTGGCCCTGATGGCTTCACTGGAGAATTCTACCAAATATTTAGAGAAGGGTTGACATCAAATCTAATCAAACTATTCCGGAACATAGAGACAGATGAAATACTCTTGAATTCATTGTATGAATAATCCTGTCATCAAAGGTAGGCAAAGACACTACTAAAATAGAAAATTATAGGCCAATATCCCTCATGAACATATATGCAAAAATTCTCAAGAAAATCCTAACCAATAGAATCTAAAAATGTATCAAAAAAATAATATATCTGGAACAAGAGGAAGAAAGATGTCATTGTACAATTAACCCACATTTAGTCCTTTTTCCAACTGAGATTCTGAGTAACTAGGTAAAGCAGATACAAATAATGATACTGGAGGTATGAGCAACTAAGGAGAAGATAAAGGTTTAGATTCAGTGAAGATGAAGAAAGAAAGCAGATTAAACAATTGGGAAAAATAAATTAACCTGCCCAGCCAATGGAGACAGAGACAGAGGGAAGTCATTAGAAATACAAAAGAAGTCAAGGTGAAGGGAAGGAGGGGGAAAATAAATCACAGAACCCACAGGCCTTGGGGACTCAGCATAGCCACACCAGGAATTTTTCAAGGTGAACTCGAGCTCTCAGAGGAACATATTAAACCTCCACCAAACAACTGGAGCTATTACACTTAACACCTCTCCCAATAGACAGGTAACACCAATAGTTCCTGCACCACAGGATCACCGACAGACAGTGGACAACACCTGCTTGTCCCAGCTCCAAATCCTCTTCATGACAAAAAGAGACCTGTACCCACATCCCCACCAATGATTCCACCAACACAGAGAGCTGGAGAGTGACCCAATACAGCTGAATTAATAACCAAAGAGGTACACTTGTTTCACACTTTCAGATATAGTGAAACAGAAAATCAGGGTGAAACAAATCAATTTATAACTAACAATTAAAGACAACTTCAAAATGTCTAAGAAGCAATGGACAACCTCAAATCAAATGAAGAAACAGGACAAGACAATAGAAATAAAAGCCCAGGCTAAAGAATTATCTATCGTGGAAGAAGAAGAACACAAGCAATAGAACTATCTGAGAAGGAATTCAAAAGGTATATATATGACTCTCCAAGAACTCAAGGAAACCACAAACAGAAACATTGAGAGACAGGCAACACTCTGGCAGAATTCAGGAAAATCATTCAAGAACAAAATAACAAGATAAATACATAATTAAAACTCATACAAAAACAGCAATTAGAAACCCAGAAGATGAATAATAAAATTACAGAGTTACACAACACAGTGGAAGGACAAAAAAGTAGACTAGAACTGGCTGAAGAACACATTTCCCAACTAGAAGACAAATCCCTTGATGCCAGCCTGTACGAAGAAAAATCAGAACAGAGGTTTAAGAGAAATGAAGAAAATCTAAGAGTTATATGGGATGACATGTAAAGAAACAACATACGCCTGACTGGAATACCAGAACAAGAGGAGGCAAAAAAATAAATAAATAAAATAAAAAATAAGAGAAAATTGTCAAAGATTTGCTAACAGAAAATGTCCCCCATATTATGAAGGAAGAAAAGATATCTGTCCAAGAAGCTCAACAAACCCCATACAGGATAGAACCCAATCTAAAGTCACCAAGACATACTATAATCAAACTCTCCTAAACCAAAGACAAAGGAAAAATCTTGGGAGCAGCTTGGGAAAAATGAAATGTTCCCTACAATGAACAACCAATAAGACTTAAGTTCAGATTTCTCAGCAGAAACCATGCAGGCAAGAAGGCAATGGGATGGCATATACAAAACCTTGCAAGAAAATAATTGCCAACCAAGAATTTTATGTCCAGCCAAATTGTCTCTCAAATATGAGGGTGAAATCAAGATATTCTCAAACAGAAATGAAGGAAATTTGTGAAAACCAGACCAACCCTACAAGAAAGGCTAAAGGGAGTCCTTCCAATAGAGAACCCACAACAGAGAACAATTTAATATCAAGACACTTGACACCATCACTTAGAAACCAAACCAGAAATATATACTCAAAAGAAACTCATAAAATAATGTACACAGAAAAATAAGAGAGTCAATCTGCAGATGACACCAGCAACAAAGCAAATAGAATGAATAAAAATGTTAATTACAAAACTTCCAAATGGAGAGGAAGATAAGACAATATCTTTATAGAACAGACTGTTCCAAATTCAGAGAGATAAGAATTTACTTCAGTGTAACCCAAAGAAAAGTAATAATCCTCCTAAGCAAACTCAGAAAGAAGAAAAACACATGGGCTTAGTAAGCACAAAACCAGCAATAATGAAGAAAAGAGAAGAAACACTTGATAACAATGAGCTCAGCACAGAAAAATATTTGGAACAAGGAAATCACCAACAACAAAATAAAAAAAGAATAGAATGACAGCAATTAATTCATACCTATCACTAATTACAATCACTGTGAATTGATTAAATGTACCAGTCAAGAGAAAGATAGTGGCAGATTGGATAAGAAAAGAAGACCCCCCCATGGATATGCTGCCTGCAAGAGACCCACCTTAGACACAAAAATAAAAACAAATTAAAAATTGAAGAGTGGAAAAAATATATCAAGCTAATGTTGTTGTTGTTGTTGTTGTTAGTTGCCATTGAGTTGTTTCTGACTCATGATGACCCCATGCACAGCAGAATGAAACACCGCCCCATCCCACACCAGCTCCATGATCCTTGCTATACTTGAGCCTATCGTCACAGCCACCATGTCAATTCATCTCGTTGAAGACCTTCTCCTCCTTCATCGACCCTCCACCTTACCAAGCATGACATCCTTCTTCAGGGAATGGTCCCCTCTGACAACATGACCAAAGTAGGTGAGACAAAGTCTGGCCATCCTCGCTTCCAAGGAGCATCTTGGCTGCACTTCCTCCAGGACAGATCTGTTAGTTCTTTTGGCAGTCCATGACACCTTCAGCATTCTTCACCAGCACCACAACTCAAAAGCACCAACTCTTTATTTTATCATTATTCTTTATTTATCATTATTCAACTCTCACATGCATATGAGGCCATTGGAAATATCATGGCTTGTGTCAGGTGCACCTTAGTCCTCAAGGAGACATCCTTGCACCTCAGCACTTGAAAGAGTTCCTTCGCAGCCGACCTGCCCAGGGCTACACATTGTCTAATGTCCTGACTGCTACTTCCATTGGCCTCAATTGTAGACCCAAGCAATGTGAATTCTTTGATGATCTCAATCTTTTCTCCATTTATCGTGATGCTGTTTATTGGTCCAGTTGTGAGGATTTTTGTCTTCTTTATGTTGAGTAATCCATACTGCAGACTGTATTCCTCAATCTTCATCAGTAAGTGCCTCAAGTCATCCTCACTTTCAGCAAGCAAAGTTGTATCATCAGCATATCTCAGGTTGTTAATGATTCTTCCTCCAATCCTG
>NW_006921621.1:5061744-5091538 GCF_000298275.1 Orycteropus afer afer
AATTGTCTTTAACTTCAAGTTGAACTTGCATATGAGCAGTTGATAGTCTGTTCCACAATCAGCTCCTGGCCTGGTTTTGGCTGAAGATATTGAGCTTTTCCACTGCCTCTTCCACAGATATAGTCAATCTGATTCCTATATGTTCCATCTGGTGAAGTACACATGTACAGCTGCCGTTTGTGTTGTTGAAAAATAAGTGTTTGCGATGAACAAGTCATTGGTCTTACAAAATTCTACCATGAGAGTTCCAGCATTATTTCTGTCACCAATGCCAAATTTTCCAACTACCTGTGATTCTTCTTTGTTTCCAACTTTTGCATTCCAGTCACCAGTGATAATTAACACATCTTGATTGCAAGATAATAGCAATATGAAAAGGGCAGGAATGGCAATATTAATTTCTGATAAAATAGACTTCAAGGTGAAAAACACCATAAGGGACAAAGGACACTATATGGTGCTAAAATGGTCACTTGAGCAAACGGCATTACCATAAGAAATATCTATGAGCCCAATGAAAGAGCCCCAAGGTAGATAAAGCAAATATTAACTGAATATTTGAAAGAAAAAAAAGACAACTCTGCAATAGTAGTAGTAGATTTTAATGCACCACTCTCAAGGAGGGACAGAAAATAGACATATACAGAACACTCCACCCAACAAAAGCACAATATACATTCTTCTCCAGTGCACATGGATGATTCACCAGAATGGACCATATATTAGGACACAAAACAAACATCAATAAATTAAAAACACTGAAACACTACAAAAGTCTGAAACACTATAAAGCATCTTCTCAGATCACAATGTGATAAAATTAGAAATCGATAATAGGAAGATGAAGGGAAAAATATCAAACATGTGTAAATGAACCATACACAGCTCATAAACTACTGAGTAATAGAAGAAATAAAGTATGAAAAAGAAAATTCCTAGAAACAAATGAGAATGAAGATACAACTTACCCAAACCTTTGGGACACAGTGAAAGCAGTACACAGAGGTCAGTTTATAGCATAAATGTACACATCAAAAAAGAAGAAAGAATTAAAATCAACACTTTAACTCAACAACTCCAACAATTAGAAAAAGAGCAACAAAATAAACCTACAGTATGCAGAAGTAAAGAAATAATAAAGATCAGAACAGAAATAAACAAAGCAGAAAACAACAACAGTAAAAAAAAAATAGAGAAAATCAACAAAACAGAAGCTGGTTCTTTGAAAAGAATAACAAAATTGACCAACCACTGGCAAATTTAACAAAGGAACAAAACATAAGATGCAAATAGCACAAATAATAAATGAAAAGGGAGACTCACAACAGAACCAACTGAAATAAAAAAAGATTATAACAGAACATTGTAAAGAACTGCACTATAACAGATTAGAGAACCTAGAAGAGAGGGACAAGTTTCTAGAAACACAAGATCTACCTAAACTGTCCCAGTTAGAGATAGAATATTTGAACAGACCCATAACAAAAGAAGAAATTGAGCATGTCATAAAAAAAAACTCCCCCCCCACACAAAAAAAAGTCCTGGCCCAGGTGGGTTCACTAGAGAATTTTACTAAACTTTCAGGGAAGAGTTGACACCTATACTAAAGTATTCCAGAACATAGAAAAAGATGGAATACTCCCAAATTCAGTCCATGAAGCAAGCATAACACTGATACCAAACCAAGGAAAGACACCACTAAAAAGGAAAAGTACACACCAATATCCCTCATGAATATAGATAGAAAAGTCTTCAACAAAATTCAAGCCAACAGAAACTAACAACATATCAAAAAAAATAATACATCATGACCAAGTGGAATTCATACCAAGTATGCAAGGATAGTTCAACATCAGAAAAACAATCAATGTAATCCACCACATAAACAAAACAAAAGAACCATATGACCATATCAATCGATGTAGAAAAGGCATTTGATAAAATACAACAGCTGTTCCTGTTCTGAACCCTCAGCAAAATAGGGATAGAAGGGAAATTCCTCAACATAAAAAAGGGCATATATGCAAAGCCAATGGCCATTATTATTATTAATGGAGAAAGACTCAAAGCATTCCCCTTATGAATGAGAACCAACAGGGATGCCCTCTATCACTCCTATTTAACACTACGCTGGAACTCCTAGCCAGGACAGTAAGGCAAGAAAGTGAAATAAAAGGCATCCAAATTGGCAAAGAGGAAGTAAAACTATGTCTATTTGCAGAAGTCATGATCCCATACATAGAAAACCTGAGACTCAGCAAAAAATTTACTGGAACTAATAGAAAGGTTCAGCAAAGTGACAGGATACAAGGTCAGTATGCAAAAATCAGTTGGATTCCTCTACATCAACAAAGAGTCCTCTGAGAAGGAAACAAGGAAAATAATACCATTTACACTAGTTACCTAAAAGTTAAAATATTTAGGAATAACTCTTACCAGGGACACAAAAGACCTATACAAAGAAACCTAAAAAACATTGCTAGAAGAAGCTGCAAGGGATTGACATAAATGGAAGAACATGCCTTGTTCATAGATAGGAAGACTGAACATTGTGAAGATGTCAATACTACCCAAAGCAATCTACACATTCAGTGCAATCCTGATTCAGATTCCATTAACATTTTTTTAAGGACATGGAAAAACCACTAATTTCATTTGGAAAGGAAAAAGACCTCAGATAACCAAAGCACTGCTGAAAACAAAGAACAAATTAGGTCCCACACCCCTGGATCTCAAAACGTACTATACAGCCACAATAATTAAAACACTAAGGCACTGGTCCAATGATAGATAGATCATTGGAACAGAATTGAAAACCTAGAAACAGACACATCTATCTATGAACAGCTGACTTTGATAAAGGACCAAAATCCATTAAATGCAGGAGAGATAATCTCTTTAACAAATGGTGCTGGCAAAATTGGATATCTACTTGCAGAAAAATTAAACAAGACTCATATCTCATCCCACACACAAAAATGAACTCAAGTTGGATCAAAGACTTAAATGTAAAACCTGAAACTATAAAGCTCATCAAAGATAAAATAGGGGAAAATTTAGGAGCCCTAATCTATGGCATAAATAGACTATCAAGCATAACCCATATTGTACAGTCAGTGGAAGAGGAACTAGATGACTGGGACCTTTCAAAAATTAAATTCTTATGCTCATTGAAGGACTTCTCCAAAAAGGTAAAAAGAGAAACTACAGATTGGGAAAAATATTTGGCTATGACATATCTGACAAGGGACTTGTCTCCAGAATTTATAGAAAACTTCAAAATTTCAACACCAAAAAGACAACCCAATTAAAAATGGGCAAGAGATATAAACAGACACTTCACTAAAGAAGATATACTGGCAGCCCACAAGCACATAAGGAAATGCTCACAATCGTTGTTGTTGTTGTTGTTGTTAGCTGCCGTTGAGTCATCTTCAACTCATAGTGACCTCATGTACAACAGAATGAACACCACCCAGTCCTGTGCCCATCCCCTGATCCTTGCTATACCTGAGCCCATTGTTGCAGCCACTGTGTGGCTCAACAGTCCATCTCATTGAGGGCCTTCCCCTTTTTCATTGTCCCTCCACTTTGCCAAGTATGATATCCTTCTCCAGGGAACGGTCCCTTCTGACAACATGACTGTGGTAATTCAATTTGTGTGTCAACTTGGCTAGGCCTGGATAAGAGGCTGGGCAGCTGGATGTAGTATTCCCCATGATGAGACTGGTAATCAACTCCATGGTGGAATCTACTGTGAGCAGCTAAGTAGCTACCTTTGGGTATGTGGTCTGCTTCCCATATATAAACAGCAGCTTTGGGAATGGTCTCTAGCATATGTCACGCTTGAACCCTGAATGTACTCATGTCGTTGTTCAGCAGCCTGCCCTGCTCTGCTGACCTTGAGACTTAACAATGGATTTGAATTAATGGCCTGCCCTGTGATTTGGTAACATCGGGACTGTGCCATTTTATTTGTTGACCTTGGGCTTGTTAGCCTCAGCAGCCAGTAGCTGTCTGAGTGAAGAGATTCCACTAGTTTCAGTGGGCCGGGAGCAAGAGGCAGAGCTGCAGCCCAAGGTCGAAGGGCTTTCACACAGCCCCTAGAGCCTGGCACTTTGAACTCAGACTTCTAGCCTCCCTAACTGTAAGAGAATAAACTCCTGTTTTATAAGGAGCTCTGGTAGCATAGTGGCTAAAGGCAATTGACTGCTAACCAGGGGGCTGGCCGTTCAAATCCACCAGCAACTCCTCGGAAGGAAGATGGGGCAATCTACTTCCGTAGTGATACTGCCTCGAAAACCCAAGGAGGGGTCGCTATGAGTCGCGTCCAACTCGACGGCACATAACAACAACAACAATTTGTGGTATATTCTTGTCAGAGTGGCACTAGGTAACCAGATCAATGATCAAAGTAGGTGAGACAAAGTCTGGCCATTTTCGCTTCCAAAGAGCATTTCATCTGTGCTTCGTCCAGGACAGATTTGTTAGTTCTTTTAGCAATCCATGATACTTTCATCATTCTTTGCCAACATCACAACTCAAAAGCATCAGGTCTTCTTCTGTCTTCCTTTTTCTTTGTCCAGCTCTCACGTGCATACCCATATTCATCACAGCATAATTAACTACAGCAAAGTAATGGAAACAACCTATGCCCATCAACAGATGAATGGATAACAAACTATGGTATATTCACTCAATGGATTACTATGCAACATTAAAGAATAATGAAAAATACATGAATCATCTCACAATGTGATTGAATTCAGAGGATATTATACTGAGTGAAATAAGTCAATCACAAAAGGACAAATATTGTATGCACCCATTATTGTAAAAAGTCAAAGAAAGGTTTGCTCAGGGAAGGAAATTCACTTTGTTGGTTACCAGAGGTGAGAGGGAAAGAGAGGGAAAATTTTGGACTAGTTGGGAATCACATGTTGATTTGGGTGAGGGGAGGGACAGTATGGAAAGAATCTGTGACCAGCATGATGACATTGGGGAATGGAAAGACACTGAAACATACACATAAGGTATAGATAACAGAGACAAGTTCTATCACATGCACAATACTGCATTACCACTAACACCAAACACCAGGCTACAGATAAATGCACAGATAAGAGAAAAGATCAGGTGGTGGTAAGTGAACAGGAATATACGTTAGACCAATGATAGATTTGGCTGAAGATAATCTTACTGCATGGTTTAAAATCAAGAAGGGAGTGCATCAGGGTTGTATCCTTTCACCGTATTTATTCAATCTGTATGGTGAGAAAATAATCCAAGAAGCTGGACTATATGAAGAAGAATGTGACATCAGGATTGGAGAAAGGCTTATTAATAATCTGAGATATGCAGAAAACACAACTTTGCTTGCTGAAAGTGAAGATGACTTGGAGCACTTACTGGTGAAGATTGAAGACTACAGTGTGCAGTATGGATTACACCTTAATATAAAGAAAACAAAAATCCTCACAACTGGACCAATAAGCAGCATCACTATAGATGGAGATTAAAGATTGAAGTTATCAAAGACTTCATATTATTTGGTTCTACAATCAATGCCCATGGAAGCAGCAGTCAAGACATCAGATGATGTATTGCACTGGGCAAACCTGTTGCAAAAGACCTCTTTCAAGTGCTGAAGAACAAAGATATCTTCTTGAAGACTAAGATGGACCTAACCCAAGCCATGGTATTTTCAATCACCTCAATGCACATGAGAGCTAGTTAATGAATAAGAAAGACCGAAGAACAGTTGATGCTTTGGAGTTGTGGTGTTGGCTGAAAGTACCGTGGACTGCTAAAAGAACTAACAAATCTGTCCTGGAAGAAGTACAGCCAGAACGTTCCTTGGAAGTGAGAATGGCCAGATTTTGTCTCACCTACTTTTGTCATGTTGTCAGAAGGGACCATTCTCTGGAGAAGGATGTCATGCTTGTTAAAGTGGAGGGCCAATGGAAAAGGGGAAGGCCCTCAGCAAAATAGATTGACATGGTGACTGCAGCAATGAGATCAAGTAACGTAGAAATTGTGAGCCAGGCACAGGACCACCAGTGCTTTGTTCTGATGTACATAAGGCCACTACGAGTCAGAGACATCTCAATGGCACATAACAACAACAAATCTTACACATGCACTCATACTACAAAATTAGCCACATACATTACAGAAGCAACAGAAGACAGAGTTAGAGTAACTTTTCAGAGACAAGCAAACACCTTGAGAGACTATGGACTCAGGACCATAGTCTCGGGGGAAATCATGTTCAATTGGCACAACATAGTATATAAAAATCTTGTTCTGCAACCTACTTTGGTGAATACTGACTGAGGCCTGAAAAGCTTTCCACTGGCTATCTAAGATGCAACTATTGGTCTCCTCTTATCTGAAGCAAAGAAAAGTGAAGAAAATCAAAGACATCTGTAAACAACTAGTCCATGGATAAATGGACCATGAGGACCTCAGCCTCCATGACCCTGAGACCAGAACTAGAGGGTACCTAGCTAGCAATGCTGGCCACTCAGAAAGGGGTCAAAACTGGAGATCCTGGACAGAATGGGAGGAAAAATGTGGAATAAAATTAAACAACACAGAAATGACCAAATTTACTGTTCATATAGAAACTGGTGGAATCCCTGAGACTATGGCCCCAGGTTACCCTTCAGGCCTAGAAATGGTCTCAATTCCATGGATTGGCTCTCGGCCCAACAGTAGAAAGACCTACATGCAGAACACCTACCCCGGGGTGATATACCCACCTACTCTAGGGAGATCCACCCTTTATCAATCAGCCATGAGACACCAGAAGGACAGCATTCACATTCACATAGAGGGAAACCTGAACAGACTGGAATGCATAGTTAAGAAGGGCAAAAGGAGGGGGTAGTCATAGGGAGGGGAGGGGAGGGGAGGGGAGGAGAGTTTTTTTCATGCTTGGGGATGATAATCAGGGCTGTGAAATCAAATGTGCATGAACTGTTGAATGCAAAAAAATATGCTTTGTAAATTTGAACCCAAAGAATGATAAGAAAAAAAAAATAAAACATATGTAGAACAAATGGAATTCATACTAAATCCCCCAGCTATGCGGTGGAAAGAAGACTGGGAAATCTACTTCCTTAAAGATTTACTCCCTTGGAAACCCAAAGGAGGTCATTATGAGTCAGAATTGACTCAATGGCAGTGAGTTTGGTTTGATGTTGTTTTTATTTGTTTGCTTTTTGTTGCATTGTTTTGCTTTTATGCAATGATGGTTCAACATTAGAAAAAAATCAATGCAATCCACCACATAAATAAAATAAAGGAAAAGAAAAATAATCATAGCAATCAATGCAGAGAACATATTTGACAAAATCCAACATTCATTCCTGATTAAAACATTCAACAAAATGGGAATGGAAAAGAAATTCCACAGCATAATTAAGGACATACATACAAAACCAACAATCAATATTAGTCTCAATGGAGAGAGACTGAAAGCATTTCCCTTGTGAATGAGAACCAGACAACCTTGCCCTTTATCACTACTTCAATTCAACATTGTATTGGAAGTCCTAGCCAGAGCAATAAGGCAAGAAAAGTCAATAAAAGGCATCCAAATATGTTATAACCTTGTACGCACATAGAAAATCCCAAAGACTCAATAAGAAAACTTCTGGAGCTTATAGAAGTATTCAGCAAAGTGGTAGGGTACAAAAAATCAACATACAAAAATCAGTCAGATTCCTTCACACTAACAAAGAGAACTCTGAAAAGGAAATTAGGAAAACAATATCATTTACAATAGCTATTGAAAAGATGAAATAGTTAGGAATAATTCTAACCAGAGACACTGAACCAAAATCAAACTCACTGCTGTTGAGTCAGATGTGACTCATAGGAGTTTTAAAACCCCTCCTTGGGTTTCCAAAGCAGTATCACTATGGAAGTAGATTGGCCAACCTTTCTTCTGAGGCATGGCTGGTAGGTTTGAACCACCAGCCTTCTGGTTAGCAGTCAAGTGCCTTAGGCACTATGCCACCAAAGCTCCTAAAATCTTAGAGACACCAAAGACCTGTACAAAGAAAACTACAAAATAATACTACAAGAAACCAAAATAGACCTACATAAATGGGAGAATGTGCCATGCTCTTGGATAGAAAATATCAATACTACCCAAAGCATTCTACAGATATAATTCTAATTCCATCATCATTCTTTAAAGAGATAGAAAAACTAATCACCAACCTTATATAGAAAGGAAAGAGACTCTGGATAAGCACAGTACTACTGAAGAAGAACAAAGTAGGAAGATTCATACTTCCAAATCTCAAAACCTACTATACAGCCACAGTGGTCAAAATACCCTGGTACTGGTACAACAACAGATACATAGACCAATGGAACAGAATTGAGAACCCAGAAATAAATTCATCAACCTATGGACAGTTTTTCTTTGACAAAGGGCTGAAACCATTAAATGGGAAAGAGATAGTTTCTTTGACTAAGAGTACAGGTAAAATTGGATATCCATTTACAGAATAATGAAAAAAGGATCCATATCTCTCACAATATCAAAAACTAATTCAAGATGGATCAAAAACTTAAATGTAAAACCCAAAACAATAAGGATAATCAAAGAAAAAATAGGGACAAAATTTGGGGCCTTACACATGGTATAAATGAACTATTAAACATAACTAAAAATGCACAAACAGCAAAAGACAAACTAGATGACTGATACCTCCTAAAAATTAAATACATATGCACATCAGAAAATTTCACCAAAAGAGTAAAAAGAAAACCTACAGAATTGGGGAGCAGGGAGAGAATGGCAATGACATATCAGACAAGGGGATAATCTCTAAAATCAGTAGAAAACTTCAACACCTCAATAACGAAAGGACAATACAATTAAAAAATGAGCAGAGGAAATGAATAGAAGAAGACCAAAGAAGACATTCAGATACCCAACAAACACACAAAGAAAGGTTTGTGATCATTAGCTGTTAAAGAGATGCAAATCAAAATGAAGTATCATCTCACTGCAACATTAATGTTGTTGTTATGTGCCACTGAGTCGATTCCAACTCATAGTAACCCTATATACAACAGAATGAAACACTGCTCAGTCCTGCGCCATCTTCACAATCCTTGCTGTGTTTAGGCCCACCGTTGCAGCCACTGTGTCAATCCATCTTGTTGAAGGTCTTCTCCATTGAATGAATTTCAATTCAAATAGCCAGTTCAACTGAGAAGAGCAAGAGTATCAATCTCAAGTGACTGCAGGTGTGGTAGCAAAGTGAGCGGAGCAGAAAGGGGAACATGATCTCAAATCACCTCTAGTATTTTAGTATTTGTCACCACATGATAATGTGGGACTCTGTGTTGCCAGAACTTCTTTTTTTCCTTTTTGAAATGTATTATTGTGATTTGGGTGAAAGTTGATGGAGCAAATCACTTTTGCGTTCAACAATTCATAAAGGTTGTATTTCATGCCTTACAGGCTTTGCCCCGACTCATAGCGACCCCTCCTTGGGTTTCCGAGGCAGTATCACTACAGAAGTAGGATTGCCCAACCTTCCTTCAGAGGAGTGGCTTGTGGGTTAGAACCTCCAGCCTTTTGGTTAGCAGTCAAGTGTCTTAGGCACAGGCCTATAAGGTGAACAATAACACCATGGAGGTACACACTCCTTAGAACAATGTACTTACAAAGGATACACTATCTCAAGCATCTTTAAATTAAAACCAGTTATATCTGTCTGGCCAAAGCTATTTCTAAATAAAAATAAATCTAACTAAAAGCAGAGGTGAGTTTATTGTAAAATGACATAATTATTACAGGGAACCCAGAGTCAAGAGATTTAATCACAAAGGGCAAAATAAGTTAGGAAATAGAAACCCAACCCCACCGTTGCAGCCACTGTGTCAATCCATCTTGTTGAAGGTCTTTACCAAGCATCATATCCTTCTCCAGGTACTGGTCTCCTCTGACAACATGACCAAAGTAGTTTGTCAAAATAAAGTTAATAAAAACAGAAAACGACAAATGCCGGCAAGGGTGTGGAGAGACTGGAACTCTCATACACTACTTGTAGAATACTAAAATGGTACAAGCACTGTAGAAAATGGTATGGTGCTTCCTTAAAATTTGGAAATAGAAATACTATATGATTTAGCAATCCCACTAGTAGTTATATATCCTAGAGAAATTGGAGCCAGGAAATGAATAAATACGTGTACACCCAATTTCATCATAGCACTATTCACAATAGCAAAAAGATGGAAACAACTTAAGTGCCCATCACTGCAATAATGAATAACCAAACTATGGTACATACACATAATAGAACACCAAACAATCTTAAAGAATTTTCAAAACACCTCATAACATGGATGAACTTGGGGGCATTATTTTAGTGAAATCAGTGAATCACAAAAGGACAAATATTGTACGAGATCGATATAAAAGTTTAAGAAAAGATTTTCGCACAGAAAGAAACGTCTTTGATGGTTACCAGAAATAGGAGGAGAATGGAGGATTAATCACTAACTAGAGGGTAGAACCAAAACCAAACTCACTGCCATCGAATTGGATCCAACTCATAGCAATGCGTCCCTGGGTTTCTGAGGTGGTATCACTATGGAATTAGATTACTCAACCTTCCTTCCAAGGAGTGGCTGGTGGATTTGAACTACCAGCCTTCTGGTTAGCAGTCAAATGCCTTAGGCACTACACCACCAGAGCTCATATATTAACTTGGGTGAATGGGGAGACAATATACAATAAAGTGAAGATCAGCATAAAATATTCATGGCAAAGGAAAACACTTGGAGGAGCATAAGAGTTAGAAGTAACAAAAAGAAATACTATTACGTATACATTACTGCAATAACAGTAATGACAATAATCTACAAATGGATAGAAACATAGACATGAAAGCTGAACTAGAGTGGGAAGTGGAATGGGTCTACACTCATGAATATATGTAGATTTTTGACAGAGGATATTTCTACACATGTATTTATATATGCTGCAAATGTATCCATGAATATAGTAGAACATACAGGATAAAAGTTATAAAAATGTCTTAGTCATAACCAAACACCTTGAGGGAAGGAGTCACTGGCCTGAGGTCTCTGGACCATAGTCTTGGGAGACATCAAGTTTGATCGGCACAACAAAATCCACAAAGACAATGTTCTACATCCTTCTTTTGTGGGTAATAACTGGAGTATTTGTGAGGGGCTATCTAAGGTGCAGCTAACTATTGGTTTTTCCTCATCCAGAGCAAAGAAAAGTGAAGAAAATCAAAGATGTATGGAAACAATTAGTCCAAAGGTCTGAAGAACCATGTGAATCCCAGTGTCCACCGCCCTGAGACCAGAAGTGGAGGTGCCTGACTGCCTGCCAATACTGACTACTCTGAAAGTAATCACAATAGAAGAGAGGGATTGATAGATTGGGGGGAAAGTGTGGAACAAAACTCAAAATCATAAGAAAGAACAGACTCATTGGTCAGATAGAGACTTCTGGAATCTCCAGTAGTATGGTCATCCTTTAAATATAGAACTAGATTTACCCCTGTGGCTCAACTTTCAGGCAAACACTTTGTTGTTGTTGTTATGTGCCGTTGAGTCAGCCCTGACTCATAGCAACCCCTCCTTGGGTTTCCGAGGCAGTATCACTATAGAAGTAGGATTGCCCAACCTTCCTTCAGAGGAGTGGCTGGTGGGTTGGAACCTCCAGCCTTTTGGTTAGCAGTCAAGTGTCTTAGGCACAGGCCTATAAGGTGAACAATAACACCATGGAGGTACACACTCCTTAGAACAATCAATGATTCCAAATCAAAAAGACAACATTTTCCCAGAGACAAAGTTCAGAAGGCAGTAAAGAATGGGAAAGAAGGACAAATAGAATGGGGAAACACAGGGAGAAATTACATTTGTTGTTATTCCTACATTGTTACATTGCAAGAATTGCAGTCAAAGCCTGTAAGGCATGAAATACAACCTGTATGAATTGTTGAATGCAAAAGTGATTTGCTCCATCAACTTTCACCCAAATCACAATAATACATTTCAAAAAAAAAAAAAAAAGGAAAAAAAGAAGTCCTGGCAACACAGAGTCCCACATTATCATGTGGTGACAAATACTGAAATACTAGAGGTGATTTGAGATCATGTTCCCCTTTCTGCTCCGCTCACTTTGCTATCACACCTGCAGTCACTTGAGATTGATACTCTTGCTCTTCTCAGTTGAACTGGCTGCTTGAATTGAAATTCATGTAGAGCCAGAGCTGCCATTATTCTTTCCCACCATTAGGAAGTACAGCAAAGGAAGGTTAAAGTCAGCAGAATAAAATATGGCAGGCAATTCTCAAAGAGGGAGAAAACAATCTTCCTTCTTGGGTTTCTATTTCCTAAGTCCAACTTATTTTGCCCTTTGTGATTAAATCTCCTGACTCTGGGTTCCCTGTAATAATTATGTCATTTTACAATAAACTCACCTCTGCTTTTAGTTAGATTTATTTTTATTTAGAAATAGCTTTGGCCAGACAGATATAACTGGTTTTAATTTAAAGATGCTTGAGATAGTGTATCCTTTGTAAGTACATTAAGATAATGGTCAAATGGATTTATCTCTACTGCTTCATTCCCTCTCCACCCACATCCCCAGTGCACACAAACCCTTCCGTATGTTGTTAAAAAAAAAACAAAAAAAGTCTGGAAAGATGCAAGGCTGGTATGTTTAAGGGCTTTTGTATATGTTTTTACAGAAGAAAAAAATGAACTTTTCTATGACTATCAAGCTGTACTTCTCTCAGGTAAAAAATCAAACTCATGAGGAATGGAAAATATAAGGGATTCATAACTGAAAGCGCTTTATTATTGAATAGAAGAGTACTTGATTTTAATTATTGGAATGGATTGTTGCATTTGGAGAGTGAAAATTCAGGACAAAGCAGCCATGAATACAGAGAGGCATGCAAGATACACAATCTTCTTTGATTTTCTGAATTGTATAAGCAAAGTATTGAAATTTAAACATTTAAAAATGTTCTTTCACAGGTAAAGATTTATTTGGGGGGGAGGAGCTACTAGAAATTTGTTAGATTGGCTATTCATAGCAAAATTGCAAAGTCCAACAGTCAATAGATTCTTAATTCTGTTTTGTCCAGCTAATTCCCAGGTTATTTAGCTTTGGTTCAGTTTTTCCATCAACTTGAACTCCCAATTTTTTTCTTGCTAAGAGAATGGAAGGAATATTGATCTCTTGCTATGGCATAGATTTTAATTTTTTTTTAATCTGATAAAAAGTCATTTTGCAAACAGAGATACCAATTACTGTGAAACTAGATTATTCACATTTTTGCATTGAATATTTTTCTGAAATCATCTATTTCACAATTCTTACAAGTGTGTTAATTTTTTACAAGTTCTTTATGAAGAAATAAGGAAAATAATAGAGAACAGGGAGAGACTACCAGACAGAAAAAAATGGTTCACATTTTGCTTTACTTGGATTCATGTCTTTCAAAAAGTATAAAAGTTAGAGGTATTCTAAATTCCTATAATTTTTTAACATGCAAATTCATTTTATAATTTTCTTCATGGGAGTATTTCCTGATATAGCAACTTATAATGAAATCAGTAGCAAGCAACAGACTTGGTTATTGATTTGTTTTGATTAATGTATCCTTCCCTCCATGATTTCTGTCTTTTCATTTCATTGTAAACATTTGCTAAAGATACAAATGGTTCCTGTCTAACACTTGCAATCTCAGAGCTGATAGGCAAGAAAAGGGAAGTGAGTGACATGTTGAGTAAGCTGGAGCAAGCTAACTAATTTGCCACAGGTAAAAAACAAAACAAAACAAAACAAAACAAAAAAACAACTTTGCTTCATTCTTACTTGCCTTTCAGAGCTTAAGAGCAAAAAAAAAAAAAAAAAAAAAATTGTGAACAGTTTTGAGAATTGGAATGAGCTGTGATAACTGGAATACTAGCAGAAGAATTATGTGAAATAAACTATATGACCAGACAGAAAATTCAAAGCCACTGCCGGTGAGTTGATTCAGACTTACAATGACCCTATAGGATAGGGTGGAACTGTGCCATAGTGTTTCCGCAGCTATAAATCTTTATGGAAGCAGACTGCTACATCTTTCCGCCTGGGAGTGGCTGGTTAGTTCAAACAGCTGACTTTTTGCTTAGCAGTTGAGCACTTCACCACTGTGTCACCACAGCTCTTTAAAGATAAGAATGAAGCTGACATGGCTGCCTAGTAGCTGATGAGTACTGAATGTGTCTCTTCACTACATATGTTTTTTGTTATTGTTAGTATCATCATCATTATCATCATCATTTATGTATTAGTATAATTTCTCAGTTGAAGAAAATTAATGTTAGAAACCAGAATGCTTGCTTAATTTGTATCCAAGCCAGTCAATACTCGCAGAATTCCCAGTGTCCTGTCAATGCACTTCAACCCTTGCTTGTTGAGTTTTTCTTAATTGACTCCACTGAAGCAAATCCAATTTCTGCTCTCAGTCCTTGTACACATATGTGAAGACTGCTAAATTTAAACTATTTCTGCTCAATTTTGTGCTGTCAAGTCTTGACACAGCAGACAGAATGAGATCACCTGAATTGACTTTATATCTTATTTTAAAGCCATTTAATTGGAATGATTTTGTGCCATTGTTTCAGGACGGTATGAAAGTGATATCCTAGAGGTGAAAAACAAATACATTATCTGACTCCATCATCCAATCTCTCTGAAACCACCTTTTTTGCTTTGTCTGTCTGATTTGATTTATTTATGAGATATAAGTGTCAATAACTTGTTTTTGATGGGTGCAATACTGCCAGGAAAATGGATATAGTTGAACATTAGGCTATAAAGAGGGGAAGGATAATTCAGATGGGCTTCATGACACTTGTCCCTCATATGACACACATTCTTTTCATTTCCAATTTCACTGGAACAAGCAGAAAGAACGGTTTCCAATCTGTCCCACCTCATAAAAATAGACCTGTGTTTAATTCTTCAGGACCTAAAATTATCCTTTGGATATTGTCAACCAATCATCCATGGAAAACGTTCCTAGCCAAAGTAATAGAAATTTTCTAGGTATTGAGATGGCTAAAATATTACTGTTACCTTGCTTTTAATGATTGCACAAAATATTACCCAAAACCAAACATGTTGATAATAGTGAGACAGCTTGACACCTCCATTTCCTATTTATTAAACTGTGCTTTCTTTAGTAGTAGTATTGCATTTCCAAATATAACAATTTTTAAAATGAAGAAAGCTATTCACAAACCCTGACTTTTAAAATATAGAATAAAATAACTGTGTTTGCCAGAGCCAAAGCCTCATTTAGTTATAACCAAAGATCCTGCATGAAAGATGCTGGTTTTATTTCTGATTATAGTTAATGATTGAACATAGGGATTCCAATTAAAATCCTATTCTGACTTCCTCGATCAGCAAGTCAGATTGCAAGTGCTACATATCCAGATCATAGAAACTTTGCTGTCTAAACCTCAGATACTTGGACATTTTCTAGAAGAACCTATTGATAATGTCACATGAAGCTTGTTATGTATAAAGTAACTGTCATTACTGAAATTAGAGTATGCTCTCTGCAAAATTGGACATTGAGTCAACCAACATTCCATTTTTTTTTGTCCACTTCCTCAAAAGCCTGTTGTGGGGGCAGTGGAATTTGTAATTGCTATATCCTAGACTGTACATAAACTGCCTACAAAATCTCATGCATATTCTATGTACTTTTTTTAAATGCATAATTCAAAATTTGGCAAAAAGAAAACAATAACAACATAGAAACAATCCACAGAAAACTAAACTAAAGCATTATTTTGGGCAAATCCAGAGATGAGAAATATTTTATGTTTGGCTTAAAATTTCTATATTCTCTTCCTCCAATACATGAGTGACTTCTGGGAAGATTCATACTCTGGGTAAGGATCTGCAGTCCAGAGGTTTTACTGCAGGTAAACAAAAGCACCACTTGGTAGTAAAATTATTGGACTATAAAACAACCATCACCAATTTTAAGGGAATGGTCAGTTAATGAGTAATATCAGTTAAGTTCCTGTAATTATTAATGATTCAATGATTTTTTAAAAAAATAATGCTCTAATTAGAAAAAAAATAATTGAATCACACTTCCCTCTCTTCTAAGCTGTTCAAATGTAAAGAAAGGAAGCAGAGAACAGGGGTTAATATGTGCATAAGTTTTGTTCTTACATAAAGTAGTTGCTGGGAACAGGAATATTCTAGAATAGAATATTTTCTAACAGATATTTGGGGTGACTCCCTGTAACAGTAAGTGGAAAATCTACTCTAGCTATTGAATAAGGTCAATTGTTACATCTAGGAAGTGAATTTGTGTTTCCGACTCGACGGCACATAACAACAACAACAACAACAACAATGGGAAGACAAGATAAAAGTAGAGACCAGGTTAATCAGGTAAGAAGTTCTGACAATAAAAATATCATTTGCAAAGTTCTCTTCTATTTCAGTGCAGCCTTGACCTTGTTAACTATTTATAGTCAAATATTTGATGAGTAATCCCTCCTCCAATAGCAGCTTGACTGATGCAGTCATCTGAATATACAATACCTATATTATCTGAGACTCTTTGTGCAGATGGATAACACCACAATGAGGAATCTTAATTCTGTCAGACTGAACATCTAAAGCAGACAAAGGGAATTTCCCTTCAGCTTTCACTAAGTCTCAGGAGTCTTAGCAGAGTATAAAGGATTAACATAAAGAGAAGTAGGAGGAAGGATAGACAACTAATATTCTCAAAAATCTACAATATAACAGATACTAAGTTAAGTGATTATTTTGGTTTTCTAGTGCTGCCATATCAGTAATACCATATGTGGATGGCTTAACAAACAGGAATTTATTATTTTACAGTTTAGGAGGCTAGAAATCTGAGTTCACCATGCCAGTTCTAGGAGCTGGGTGAAGACTCCCTCGACCTTGGGCTTAAGCTCTGCCTCCTGTTCCAGGCTTACTGGAGCTGGAGGCTTTTTCTGACTCATGCAGCTGCTGGCTGCTGAGGCTGATAAACCCAAGATCAACAGGTAAAATGGTATAATCCCAAGATGGGTAGACAACATGGCACAGCACTGGTTCAAGTCCAGGAATAATCCCCAGATCATCAGGCAACACAGCAGGAGATGAAGACTAGACCAAATGCAGAGTCCAGATGTGCCAAAAAGCTAGAGATCTTTCTCAAAGCTTCTTCTTATATACTGGAAGCAGGCCACACCCCTGAGGCAACTACTTAACTGCTCACAGCAGATTCCACTATGGAAGTAATTGTAATCTCATCATGGAGAATAACTGCAATACAGCTGCCCAGCCACTTAAAACCGCAGCTCAACCAAGTTGATTCCCAACCTTAACTACCACATTTATACATGCTGCTTTATTTAATTATCAGAAGAATCATATGATGTAAGTGGCATTAGTCAATTTGGCAATTGAGAAAAATGAAGCTTAGAAAAGTTAAATAATTTTTTCAAGGAAATACAATGTAGCCAAAATTCATCTGACTCCAACTACATCAGTAGTGTTCATGACTTTTTTCCATTAAACTTAATGCTATCATTAAGGTTAAGAAGTATGTTTTCTCATACTTGTGCTATGACTAGTACAATTTATGAATTATAAAAATATTGCTTTATCGTACCAATGTGAATCATTGTTCCATTGGATGATCCCCCACTATGCTCATTTCTGCCATTTGACTTAGAGGTTACTGTTCACGTTTAAGTACATAATTTTGGATGCATTTGCATTAATACTCACTAATATTTTTTCACTTTTTATCTTTTGTTTATGTACTTTTTGGGACTAGTTATCAAAGCTTTAGGACAGTAAAAATAAGAAATACAGAATGCTATCTGTTGTTGCTGTAAGGTGCTACTAAGTTGTTTCTGACTCATAACAACACCACATACAACAGAACCAAACACAGCCTTGTTCTGTACCATCCTCACAATCATTTCTATAATAGAGCCTATTTTGGAGCCTCTGTGTTAATCCATCTCGTTCAGGGTATTCCCCTTTTTCACTAACCCTCTACTAGGGAACTCTGGTAGTGTAGTGCCTAAGGCATTTGACTGCTAACCAAAAGGCTGGCAGTTCATACCCACCAGGCACTCCTCGGAAGGAAGATTGGGCAATCTACTTCCGTAGTGATACCGCCTTGGAAACCCAAGGAGGGGTCGCTAAGAGTCAGAAATGACTCCGTGGCAGCGAGTTTGGTTTTTGGATGCTACTTTACTAGAAGGAGCTCCGGTGGCATAGTGCCTAAGGCATTTGACTGCTAATAAGAAAGTTGGTAGTTCAAACCCACCAGCCACTGTGAGGAAGGAAGACTGGGCAATCTACTTCTGTAAATATTTACCGCCTTGAAAATCCACAGGGGGTCAGTATGAGTCAAATTCGACTCAATGGCAGTGAGTTTGGTTTGGTTTGGTTTCTCTTTTACCATGCATGATACACTTCTTCAAGGACTGGTTCCTCCTGATGACATGACCAAAGTATGAGGGACAAGGCCTGGCCATTCTTGTTTCTAAGAAGTATTCCAGGTGTACTTCTCCCAAGACAGGTATGTTGTACTTCTGGTAATCTGTGATTTATTCAGTAATCTTTGCTAACACCACAATTCAAATGCATCGCTTCGTCTATTGTCTTCCTTATTTACTCTCCAGCTTTCACATATATATGATGTTGCTGAAAATACTAAGGCTTGTGTCAGGCACACCCTAGTCTTTCAAGTAACACCTTTGCTCTTTAACATTTAAAAGAGGTTTTTTTTTTTTTTTTTCCCAGCGTATTTGTGTAGTGGAATACATAGTTTGATTTCTTGACTGCTGATTCCATGGACATTGATTGTGGATTTAAATAGAATGGAATTCTTGACAACTTTAATCTTTTCTCCATTTATCATGATCTTACTTACTGGTCCAGTTGTGAGGATTTTTGTTTCCTTTACTATGAGGTGTAATATGTACTGAAGGCTATAGTTTTGATCTTCATCAGTAAGTGCTTCAAGTCTTCTTCACTTTCAACAAACAAGATTATCCCATCTGCATATTTCAGTTTTTAATTAGTCTTCTTCAAGTCCTAATGTCACGCTCTTCTTCATATAGTCCAGATCTTGGATTATTTGCTCAGCATACAGATTGAATATGTATGGTGAAAATATACCACCCTGATGCACACTTTTCCTGATTTTAAACCATGAAGTATCCTCTTGTTCTGTTTGAACAACTGCCTTTTGGTCTCTATGTACAGGTTCCTCATAAACACAATTAAGTGTTCTGGAATCCTCATTCTTTGCAATGTTATCCATAATTTTCTATGGTCCATACTGCTGAATGCCTTTGCATATTCAATAAAACACAGGTAAACATATTTTTGGTATTCTTTGTTTTAAGCCAAGATCTATCTGACATCAACTATCATATCCCTTGTTCTGGTTTGAATTTCTGGGTCTTCTGAACTTGCTTTGAATTTCTGGAAGTTTCCTTTGATGAACTGTTGCAATCAATTTTAAATTATTTTCAACAAAATTTTCTTGCATATGATATTAAGGATATTGCTTGATAATTAAAATGGATCACCTTTTTTTTTGGAATGGGCACAAATATGGATTTCTTCCAGTTGTTTGGCCAGGTTTTCCAATTTCTTGGTATAAATGTGTGAGCGCTTCCAGAATTACATCTATTTGTTGAAACATTTCAATGGGTATTTCATGCATTCCTAGAAACTTGGTTTTTGCCAGTGCCTTCAGTGCAGCTTGGACTTCCTTCAGTACTATCTTGATTATATGCTACCCCTAGAAATGGTTGAATGTGAACCAATCGTTTTTGGTACAGTGACTGTATTCCTTCCATCTTCTTTTGACACTTCCTGCATTGTTCAATATTTTGTCAATAGAATCCTTCAATATTACAACTCAAGGCTTGAATTATTTCTTCAATTTTTTAAGCTTGAGAAATGCCAAGAATGTTTTTCTCCTTTGTTGTTCCAACTTCAGGTCTTTGTACATTTCACTATTATACTTTACTTTTTTAAAATGTGTTTAGTTCTTTTGCTTCATTTTTTCCATTCATTTTTAGTTATTTTCCATTCACAAGTAAGTTTCAGAGTTTCTTCTGACATTCATTTTGGTCTTCTCTTCTTTTCTTGTCTTTTTAATAACTTTTGCTATCTTTATGTTTAATGTCTTTGATGTCATTCCACAACTTGTCTAATCTTTTGTCACTGGTGTTCAGTGCATCAGATCTATTTTGATGGTCTCTAAATCCAGATGGAATATACTCAAGGACACACTTTGGGTCTCATGGACTTGTTTTAATTTACTTCAGCTTCAACTTCAACTTGAATATGAACAATTGATGGTTTATTCCACAGTCAGCCCCTGGCCTTGCTCTGACTTATGATATTGAACTACCCATTGTCCATTCTTTCCATCTATGGATGCTTTTTCTTTGTTTTCAATTTTCACATCCAACCTCCAGTAATTATCAATCATCTTGGTTGCATGTTTGGTCAATTTCAGACTGCAGACATGGGTAAAAGTCTTCAATTTCTTCATCTTTGGCTTTAGTAACTGTTTTGTAATTTGGTCTTTCTTATTTAAAAACAAAACAAAACAAAAACTCACTGCCTTCAAGTTGGATCCAAGTTATAGAGATGCCTCCTTGGATTTCTGAGGCAGTATCATTACGGAAGTAGATTGCCCAATCTTCCTTCCAAGGAGTGGCCAGTGAGTTTGAACCACCAGCTTTCTGGCTAGCAGTCAAATGCCTTAGGCACTATGCCACCAGAGATTCCTTATAGATGTTTGGATATTATTCCATCACTGACAGCACGTACTTCAAGATAGATCTTCAAATGTTCTTTTTGACAATGAATGCAATACCTTTCCTTTTCAATTTGTCATCATGAGCATAGTAAATCATATGGTTTTCTGATTCATAATGATCAATACCAGTCCATTTTGGCTCACTAAAGCCTAGGATATCTATTTTTGTGCATTCCATTTCATTTTGACTTCTTTAATTTTCTTGGATTCATACTTTGTACATTACATTATTATATTATTACATTGAATTTTAATGTATGTTTCTTCTCATTTTGAGTCCTGCTACAAAAACAAATGAAGGCCCCGAAAGCTTTTATTCTTTCCACATAGTTAAGATTGACTTTATTTGAGGAGCCAGCCCTTCCCCAGTCATATTTTGAGTGCTTTCCAATCTGAGAGGTTCATCGTCCCACATCATAGAGTATAGAATAGTGTCATTTAATACAAGGAACATTTCCATGTCTCTGGCAATTTTATAACTTAAATAACTCTGGAATATATATAAGGGAGTGTGTGTATGTTTTTTTTTTTTTTTTCTCTTTCTATATCTCCATATGTTCTGAAATAGAACAGTTGTACTTATGTTTGTAAGTATCATAATTTTATGAAAATCTAATAGTAGATTGTCTTAGTCTCCACAGCACATTTAAACTTGAAGTAGAATTATCTGAAAATAGGTTTTTTGTACTGACACAGGAAACCAACATAAGTTGCATAAGAGTTTCTCAAATTCTACACTAAGTTTGCTGTCATCCTTAAATAACTAGCACCTGACCTACTTGTGCTTATGAGCAGTCAGATGAAGCATTGTTACGTATTTTTAGGTGAGAATGCTTTGTTGCTGAATTCTCATTGTGGTTCACCAATGAGCATTAATTAGACTGAAAGATATCATATGATATGCAAAAGCAAGTGTAGATGTAGTATATTAGTAGCTATAAAACTTAATATCAGTAATCATGGCAAAGTTGGAAGAGTTTACTGTCAATGTCATCTGGTAACTTAATGCCTAAGGCATTTGACTGCTAACCGGAAGGCTGGTGGTTCAAACCCACCTGTCAATCCTCAAAAGGAAGATTGGGCATTCTACTTCCATAGAGATACCACTTGGAAGCCCAAGGAGTAAATGCCTTACCATAATGACTGGTATATTGACATGGTATCTTAGGCTGTGTTCTCTTGAGAAATAAAACCAGTGAAGTTATAGGTAGGTAGGTAGGTAGGTAGGTAGATAGATAGATAGAGATATAGATTTAGATATAGATAATGAGATCTATAGAAAGATTTATCTGAAGTAAATGGCTCACACAGTTGAAGAGGTTGGCAAGTCCTAAGTTTGTGGGTCAAATGTCAAGCTGGAGGCTTTTCTTGACTCATGCAACTACAGGGGCTGACAAACCCAAGATCAGCAGGCAAAATAGCAGGCTGCTGGATTTGAGCCTGATGAATCCAAAATCAGCAGGCTCTGGGTTCACAGGATGTGAAGGCAACAATCACAAGATTTGTAGGCAATACGGCAGGCTGCTGGTTCAAGTCCAGATGATGATGAGCCACATGTAGGATCCCAAGCATAAAGGTGGACACCTTTTCCAGAATTTTTCCATATATACTGGAAGCAGGCCACACCCGAAGGAAAATTCCCTTTAAACTGATAGACTGTTCATAGCAGAACTCATCATGGAGGTGATTACATTATATCAGATCTTACCATGGGAAATAACTACATCATAACAGCTAAGTCACTTAGAATCATGGCCCAGCTAGGTTGACACACAATCTTAACTATTTCAGTCCACCTGAAATAGTGAATCAACCTGACATCAGTACACATCTGTTTAAACAATATATAATCTTTAAATAAAGACAATTATAAAATACTTATGCCTAACATGATACAACCACCATGTGTACAACTGAAAAGGCATTAACCCCATTTACATTTTATATTTTATAACTTATGGAAACATGAAAACCAAAATATTTGATACAAATGTAGAAGGAAGAAATACTTAGAACAATCACAGTCCTCATTTCTACAACTAATAATGTGGTTATGGCTTGTGTTTAGAGCTACCTTCTTTCACCATCCATTCCATATTCCACTTAACGCCAACAGGCACCTCAACTGGCTGTGGCACTTTGCCTGGTAAGGTGACCCAAAACTTCATTCTTAAAGGATGTGGTCAGTTAGTAGTCATATTAGAACTGAGTTGTTCTGCTGGCTTAATGCCTAAGGCATTTGACTGCTAACCAGAAGTCTGGCAGTTCAAATCCACCAGTCAATCCTCAGAAGGAAGATTGGACAATCTACTTCCATAAAGACACCACCTTGGAAGCCCAAGGAGGGGTCACTGTGAGTCAAATTGACTCAAAGGCAGTGAGGTTTTTTTTTTTTTTTTTTTTCTGGTTTAGTTTTCCATTGACTTTAATCACAGGGCATTATAGAACTAAAAGAAATACCAAAGAATCTCCTGTATTCCAGATATACTCTTTACTTCCATTATGTAATATCAATCCAATTTTCCTTTTGTCATCAGGATCAATAGCAACTGACAATATAGTAACTCAGTTCTTTGCTTGTTGATCCAGAAGCATGAGGAGTCTAAAATGACCAGGTGGCATTCTTAACTTCAAGTTCAAGGGAATCAGTATTGTGTCTCCAGGTGGGATTATTCCTCCCTTCATACTAAGGGAATAACTGCAAACCTGCAGAGCATAAGGTCACAAAGACAGGAAGTAAACATTTTTTAATAGGTCACTAAGTGTAATATTGAGTGGTGTCACTCCTATTTCCCACCCTTGGTTCTAGAACCCATGAATCCTGGCTATTGAGGAAACAGCACCATATATTGGAGAGTGGTTAGAGCATCTAAAGCTTTCTAGAGAATATTGCCCCGATGCTGCAAGGTACTACCCCCTAGCTGACACTGTAATTGTGTCTTTAGAAGGCCATTCTATCATTCTATCAAGCAAGCTTCTTCAGGGTGATTGGGAACATGGTATCCCATTGCCACATTTTATTTGCTGTGATGTGATTCCTTTGATCTGAGGCAATGCTGTGTGGGACATCATGATGGTGAATAAGGCATTCTATAAACTCACAGATGGTAGTTTTGGCAGAATTATCATGTGCCAAACACACTGACGTACTGCTGTCAAGTTGGATCTGATTCATAGCGACCTCTCCTTGTGTTTCTGAGGTGGTATCATTGCAGAAGTAGATTGCCCAACCTTCCTTCTGAGGAGTGGCTGGTGGGTTTGAACCACTAGACTTCTGGTTAGCAATCATCCAGAGTAAGTATTTATTTCAGTAAGAACAAAATGCTGCCCTTTTCATGATAGAAGTGGTGTAATATAATGAACCTATCACCAAGTTGCTGGATGATCACCCTTCAGAATGGTGCCGTATCAGGGACACAGTATTAGTCTTTGCTGCTGGAAGATTGGTCACTCAGCAGTGGCTGTAGTCATGTTGGCCTTGGTGAGTGGAAGTCCATGTTGTTGAGCCCACAAAACTTCCATCCTTACCACCATGACCACTTTGTTCATAACCATTGGGCAATGACAGGAGTGGTTTGGGGAAAAGATGACTGGTTTCCACAGAATGTGTCATCTTAACCACTTGATTGTTAAAATCCTTCTCTGCTGAGGTCATCCTTTGGTGAACATCCACATGAGATACAAATATCTTCCTTTCTTTGGCCCATTCAGAGAGATCTACTCACATATCTCTTCCCCATTCTTCTTGTCACCAATTTTTCAATCATGTTCTTTCCAAGTTCTGACCATCCAGCCAAACCATTGGCCACAGCCTAAAGGAAACTCCCTGCAACTGATTAAATATTCATAGCAGATATCATCCTGAAGTAATTACATTATATTAGGTCTTATCATGGGGAATATCTACATCATAACTGCTAAACCACTTACAATCATGGCCCAGCCAAATTGACATACAACCTTAACTATCACACAAGGTCTCCATGAGAGAGTTGAGACTCTCAGAAGTCAAGATAAGCTTTATTTACTGCAAGTCTCTTCTACTGCCATATTAACTTCATGATCAACTGTGACACTTGTTATATGGAAGTAGATTTAAAAAAAAAAAATCATTTTCTAACAAGGAGAGAGAGAGAGAGAGAGAGAGAGAGAGATTTTGATAGTTATGGCTGTGTGTCAACTTGGCTGGGCTGGGGTTTTGAGTGGCAGCTAGATGCAATTGAAACTCCAACCCCACCCAAGGCCCTTATACCTTTCTTACAAGAGTAAGTAAGTGTACTCAAGGTTCTTATACCTTTCTTATGAGAGTTAATAACTGTAGTTCAGTTATTATTTTAACTTTGTAATGAGAATGATATTAATGCTATGGGTTAATTGTGTTCTCTCAAAAAATTTTTTGAAGTCCTAACTGATGACTATTTGGGAATAGTGTATAATTATTTAACATGAGATTGTATTGGAATAGAGTGGGCACTAATACAATATTAATGATTTCCTTGTAAAAACAAACAAACAAAAAGACATAGAGACAGAGTTTCAAAGCCAGCTGAAGACAGAGGCAAAGATTGGATTTATGTTGTCATAAGCCAAAGATCAATTCAGACTACTGAAACCAGAAGAGTCAGGAAAGGATATTCACCTAGAGCCTTCAGAGCTGGTATGGCTTTGCTGACACCTAGATTTGAACTTTTAGCTTTCAGAGCTGTGAAAAAATAAAATTCTGCTATGTTAAGCCACCCACTGTGTGGATCTTTGTTATGGCAATCCCAAGAAACTAGTATACATAGTAAACACTTATGTCCTGTTTCAATGAATGAATAGCCATATTGGAATTAAGATGTAAACCTGAAGAGGCAGTGATAAAAGCATTTTTGTAAGGCACTAAACCCAAGACAAACTTGTTTGTCAGTGTGTTACTGTGGTGACTTGTATATTGCTGTGAGGCTGGAGGCTATGCCATGAGTGTTTCAAACACCACCAGGGTTGTACATGATGCACAGATTTCAGCAAAACTTCCAGACTGAGACTGACTCAGAAGAAGGAAGAGGTCATCCACTTCTCAAAGAATTGGCCAGGGAAAACCTTCTGAATAGCAGAGAAACACTGTCTGATACTTTACTGGACAATTTTATAAATAGGCTGGAAACACTGTCTAATACAGTGCCAGAAGATGAGCTCCTTAGGTCAGAAGGTACTCAAAATACCATTGGCAAAGAGCTGCCTCATCAGAGTAGAACAAACCTTAATGATATGGATAAAGTAAAGCTTTTGGGACCTCCATTTGCTGACATGGCACAACTCAAACTGAGGAGAAACAGCTGCAAACATCCATTAATAATTGGAACATGGAATGTATGAAGTATGAATCTAGGAAAATTGGAAGTTGTCAAAAATGAAATGGAGCACATAAAGATTGATATCCTAGGCAATAGTGAGCTGAACTGGATTATGCTGGGAATGACAAATTGTAGAGGAATGGTGTGGCATTCGTCATCACAAGGGATGTTTGAAGATCTGTTCTGAAGTATAATGCTGTAAGTAATAGGATAATATCCATTCACCTACAAGGAAGACCAATTAATACTATTATTATTCAAATTTATGTGCCAACCATTGAAGCCACACATGACAACATTGAAGATTTTTATCAACTTCTGCAGTCTGAAATTGACTGAACATGGAATCAAGATGTGTTCATCATTACTGGTGACTGGAATGCAAAAGTTGGAAACAAAGAAGAATCATCGGAAGTTGGAAAATTTGGCTTTGGTGATAGAAATAACACTGGAGATCTCATGATAGAATTTTGCAAAACCAATGACTTATTCATTGCAAATACCTTTTTTCAACAATACAAATGGCTACTATATACGTGGACTTCACCAGATGGGGTGCACAGGAATCAGATTGAATACATCTGTGGCAAGACATGACGGAAAAGCTCAATATCTTTAGCCAAAACAAGGCTAGGAGTTGATTGTGGAATAGACCATCAACTGCTCACATGCAAGTTCAACTTGAAGTTGAAGACAATTAAAACAGGTCCACAAGAGCCAAAATATGATCTTGAATATATCCCTCCTAAATTTAGAGATCATCTAAAGAATAGATTTGATGCACTGAACACCAATGACTGAAAACCAGAGGAATTGTGATATGACATCAAGAACATCATCCATGAAGAAAGCAAAGGTCAATAAAAAAGACAAGAAAGGAAGGAAAGACCAAAATGGATGTCAGAAAAGACTCTGAAACATACCCTGGTGTACAGAGTAGTTAAAGCAAATGGAAGAAATGACAAGATAAAAGAGCTGAACAGAAGATTTCAAAGAATAGCTCAAAAAGACAAAGTCAATTACTATAATGAAATGTGCAAAGATCTGGAGTTAGAAAACCAAAAGGGAAGAACACACTCAGCATTTCTCAAGCTGAAAGAACTGAAGAAAAAAATGTAAGCCTCAAGTTGCAATATTGAAAGATTCTATGGGCAAAATATTGAATGATGCAGGAAGCATTGAAAGAAGATGGAAGAAATACACAGAATCATTGTACCAGAAAGAATTGGTCAATATCCATCCATTTCAGGAGGTGGCATATGATCAAGAACCAATGGTATTGAAGAAAGAAGTTGAAGCTGCATAGAAGGAAGTGGCAAAAAACAAGGCTCCAGGAATTGACAGGTTATCTCTTTGTTGAGAAGTTTCAACAAAGAGATGCCATGCTGGAGACACTCACTCTTCTATGCCAGGAGATTTGGAAGACAGCTATCTGGCCAACTGACTGGAAGAGATCCATATTTGACCCATTCCAAAAGCAGATGATCCCACAGAATGTGAAAATTATCAAACAATATCACTAATGTCACATTCAAGTAAAATCTTACTGAAGATAACTCAAAAAGAGTTGCAGCTGTATATTGACAGAGAACTTCCAGCAATGCAAGCTGGATTCAGAAGAAGATGTGGAATGAGAGATATCATAGCTGATGTCAGATGGATCTTGGCTAACAGCAAAGAATACCAGAAAGATGTTTACTTGCGTTTCATTGACTACGCAAAAGCATTAGATTGTGTGGATCATTACAAATTATGGATAACATTGAGAAGAATGGGAATTTCAGAACACTCATTGTACTCATGAGGAACTTTTACATAGAAGAGGAGGCTATAGTTCAAACAGAACAAGGGGGCATTGCATGATTTAAAATCAAGAAGGGAGTGTGTGAGGGTTGTATCCTTTTACCATACTTATTCAATCTATATGCTGAGCAAATAATCCAAGAAACTGGACTATATGAAGAAGAATGTGGCATCAGGATTGGAGGAAGACTCATTATGATATGCTGATGACGCAACTTTGCTTGCCGAAAGTGAGGATGACTTGAAGCACTTACTGATGAAGATTGAAGACTGCAGTCTGCAGTACGGATTACACATCGGTATAGAGAAAACAAAAATTCTCACAGCTGGATCTATAAGTATCATTACAGTAAATGGAGAAAAGATTGAAGTTGTCACACTTTGTATTACTTGGTCCAACAATCAACACCAATGGAAGCAGCAGTCAGGACATCAAACAATGTATACAACAAAATGCAACACACTGTCATGGAGTCAGATCTGACTCATAGCGACCCTTCCTTCAATTTCTGAGGTGGTATTAGTACAGAAGTAGATAGCCCAATCTTCTTTCTAAGGAGTGGCTGGTAATTTAGAACCACCAGCCTTCTGGTTAGCAGTCAAATGCCTTAGGCACTATACCACAAGAACTCCTTCAGACAATGTATAGCACTGGGCAAATCGGCTGCAAAAGACCTCTTTCAAGTGCTGAAAAGCAAAGATATCTCCTTGAGGACTAAGTTGTGCCTGAAATAAGCCTTGGTATTTTCAGTCTCCTCATATGCATGTGAGAGCTGGACGATGAATAAGGAAGACCGAAGAAAAGTCGATGCTTTTGAGTTGTGGTGCTAGCGAAGAATGCTGAAAGTACCATGGATGCTAAAAGCACTAACAAATAAATCCTGGAAGAAGTCCAGCTAGAATGTTCCTTGGAAGTGAGAATGGCCAGACTTTGTCTCACCTACTTTGGTCATGTTGTCAGAAGGGACCATTTCCTGGAGAAGGATATCATGCTTGGTAAGGTGGAAGGTCAATGAAAGAAAGAAAGTCCTCAATGAGATACATTTTGAGATACACACAGTGGCTACAATGATGGGGTCAAGTATAGCAAGGAACATGGAGCTGGCGCAGGACCAGACAGTGTTTCATTCTGCTATGCATAGGGTCACTATGGGTCAGAGATGACTCGACGGCACCTAACAACAACAAATCAAAACCAAACTCACTGCCATCCCATTGATTCAGACTCATACTAACACTATTGAACATAGTAGAACTGGCCCAGAGTTTCAAAGGCTGTAAATCTTTACAGAAACCGATTTTTCATCTTTCTCACAGGGAGCAGCTGGTGAGTTCTATCTGCAAACCTTTTGGTTAACAACTGAATGACTTAACCATTGTGCCACCAGAGTTCCTTTCGTAAAGTACTAAACCAAAACCAAACACACTCCCATCGATTTGAATCTGACTCATAGCGACCCCTCCTTTGGTTTCCAAGGTGGTATCACTACAGAAGTAGATTCCCCAACCTTCCTCTGAAGGAAGGCTGGGCATCACTAAGTAATTGAAGAAAAACACCATCATGTCAGAATTAATTCTTTGTGTTGTTGTTGTTGTTATTTGCTGTCGAGTCGGCCCCAACTCATAGCAACCCCTCCTTCAGTTTCCGAGGCAGTATCACTACGGAAGTAGGATTGCCCAACCTTCCTTCCAAGGAGTGGCTGGTGGGTTTGAACCACCAGCCTTCTGGTTAGC
>NW_006921621.1:5092483-5103141 GCF_000298275.1 Orycteropus afer afer
GATGATGGGCTCAAGTATAGCAGGGATTGTGGGGCTGGCGCGGGATCGGGCAGTGTTTTGTTCTGCTGTGCATGGGGTCGCTATGAGTCGGAAATGACTCGACGGCACTTAACAACAACAACAACAGGGATTTTTCTTAGTACTTTCTATATAAAGTTTATTTAATCCCCTTGAGAGGGGATACTATAATCACCATTTTATAGATAAGGTAACTATCATGGATTGTCTTGTGCTCTCCAAAATTTGTGTGGGCTTGGCTGGGCCATGATTCTTAGTGGTTTAGAAGTTATGTAATGATGTAATGTGGCAGATATGTAATGATACTCCATGATGTGATATACTAATTAGGTATAAAAGGGTTAAGATTAAGGGTGGGGCCCTTAGTCCTATCACAGCCCTGATCCCATGTAAGGGGAGCTTCCCTGAGGTGTGGTCTGCAACACCTTTTATCTTACAACTGATACAAGGAGAAAGAAGCAAACAGAGAGTAAAGACCTACTAAAGACCTACTGGGAACTCTGGTAGTATAGTGCCTAAGGCACTTGACTGTTAACCAGAAGGCTGGAGGTTCAAACCCACCAGCCACTCCTCGGAAGGAAGGTTGGGCAATCTATTTCTGTAGCAATACAGCCTCAGAAACTCAAGGAGGGGTCACTATGAATCGGGGTCAACTCCATGGCACATAACAATAATAACAACCACAAACACCTACTACCACCTGGAAGAAAGGAGCTCTGGTGGTGCAGTGCCCAAGACATCTGACTGCTAACCAGAAGGCAGAAGGTTCAAACCCACCACCCACTCCACAGAAGGAAGACTGGGCAATCTACTACCAAAAAGATTTACTGCCTCGGAAACCCAATGAGGGTGGCTATGAGTTGGAATCCACTTTATGGCGATGAGTTTGGTTTTGGTTTGGACCACTTAGAAAGACGATCCAGGAGCAGAGTGCATTCTTTGGACCCAGGATGCCTACACCGGGATCCTCCTAGGAACAAGAGACAAGGAGAGAGAATATCTTTCCTTAGAGCTGGCTTCTTAGAAGTCCAAATTCTAGCCTTCTAAACCATAAGAGAATAACTTTCTGTTTGTTAAATCCATCCAGTCATGGTATTTCTGTTATAGCAGCACTAGAGAACTAAGGCAGTAACCAAAGCCCAGTGTATTTGAGTAACTTGCTCAAACTCACATAAGCAATAAGTGATAGAGCTAGGTTTTAATCCCAGGGCAGTTTTGGTTCCAGAATCTATGCTATAGGTTGAATTGTGTTCTCCCAAAAGATATGTTGCCACTGCTTATCACATTAATAATAATTTATCATGAATGTAAATGTGATAGAGATGCAATTAAAATTGATTTATTTAAATGGAATAAAATATTGTTTTCATTGTAGTTGTGTAAACAAATAGGATTTGAGAAGTTCAGGTCTACAGATGCAGGAATGTATACTTCTGTAGGACAGTCCAAACCAAACCGACCAAAGTTACTGACATCGAGTCGATTCCAACTCATAGCAACCCCCTTTGGGTTTCCAAGGCAGTAAATCTTTACAGAAGTAGATTGCCCAGTTTTCCTTCTGCTGAGTGGCTGGTGGGTTTGAATCACAACCTTTTGGTTAGCAGTCAAATGTGTTGGGCACTACATGGTGTTTTATTCCATTTTTTTGAGCCCTAACAGGACATTATATATGCCAGTTCTAAAAGAGGTTTCTTAACTGATAAGAGAAATGCCAAAGAAATGTGTATCTATATTTATACAAAATATTCTACAAAGATTCCCTTAATATTCTTGAAGACAAGATGGCAAAATATGTGCAGCCTATCCTCTATAGCTAAGTGAACAACTACCCGAGTGGCTAATAAAGGATTGATACCAAACTCCAGGGAGTTCTCTGGAATTGAAACTCTCCATTTGACTCTCTTTTGTTCAGTAGTTTGATCAGTGGTTAGAATAATGAAAGAAGAAATGCTTATCACTTTTGCAGGCAATGTGAAGATAGAAAAGGTAAGTATTAGGTTATATAGTAGTTGCATGCCTGAAAAAATTCTTTCCAGTTTGAAACTATGGCCTGAAACTAATAAAATGAAATTTTACAGGGCTATTTTAAACTCTTGTTTATTGCACATTTACAGGATAGGAAATTTATGGCAAAATTCCTGTGGTTTTATTGGACTACCTGCTCAATATGACCCAATATGATGTTAACAGATGCTTAAAAAAGTTAATGCATTCTTAAGCTGCATTAATAGAGGTAGACAGTCAAGTTCAAGGGTGGTAATAGTTTCACTATAATCTGAACTGCTCAGACCGTGTCCTGAATATCATATTCAATTCCATAGGCTGCGTTTAAAGAGTTGCTGAAAAGATGGATTACACCTAGAGGGTGACTAGAATGTTGAAGAGACTGGAAACCACAGTGTTTAAGAAATTGGGCACATCTAACCTGGAGAAGAAAATGATAAGGTCATGTGAAAGTTCACAGTTTTAAAATGCTTCCTTTTTATTGAAGAGAAATTATAATTTGGTATTATTCTGCAGAGAGGTAAATCTAATAGGTTCAAAGTTAAAGGATTAGGTATCTTCTAACCTTTACGTCTCAAAAAAGGAAGAACAAGATGCCTTGAACAATAATTTGAGGTGCAGCAAAGAAAATGTTTATTTCTCATTTTTGTAATAATAAAATTGTTTTTATTTTAAATAGTAACTTATATATAAATGTAGCAGTGCTTAAATCAAAGCTGTCAAACAACTTGGAAGGTTTCACAAAAATACAGAAAGTTCGTCTCTTCATTATCAATAACCCATTATTCCCTACAGGGTCAACATAACCAGTTGATCTTTTCTTACATATTTTTCAAAAAATTATCTGTGCATATACAAGATAACATAGATATATGCTTGCATAGACAAAAAAATAAAGCAACTGACTGGATGACAATTAAAACAATAAGGCAACAACAAAGATCAAAATTATAAAAGGTATATGTAAATAAGTGTATGTCATTTTTTTTCCTACGGTAATGAGATCATAATGTCATACTTTTGTGGAGATTGTATTTTGAATATATCTTAGACATTTTTTTCATGTCAGTGAAATGGGATCTATCTTACACTTTCTAATTGTTTAGGCATTTTCCATTAACCAAGAGCATACTGGTAAGCATTAAGGTGTTTTTATTTTATACTAGTTATTACCAACTTGTCTGTAATAACTGAATAATTGGTTTTGTGCATATATAACTTTTTACTTCTTTAGAGCTAATTCCTAGAAGTGGAGTTGCTAGGTATGAATGTTTTAATACTTTTGATATTTTGTCATTAAATCCCAGAGGAATTGTAAATTTATACTTTTCTAAACAGCATATGAATAATTCCATAAGTATTCTCCTGACCAACACTGGTTTTTATTGTTTTTTTTAGTATTTTCCAAACTGATAGCTGAAATAGGATATTTTGTTGTTTTAATTTCTAGTAATGGTGAGGCTAAACATCATTTAGTGTGTTTATTTTCCGTTTATGTGTTGTCCTTTTTTGAATTTCTGCTCACATACTTTGTCCATTTTTATAATGGATAAATTTCTTTTTTTCAAAGGATCAATAGAACTAGTTTCTAAAAATTAAAAACAGTTATCATTCTTTCATTCATTAAGTCATATTAAGATGTATTTTAAAATGACAGCTTTGATCACACAGCAAATCTGAACAAAAGTTACTTTTTTAGTTTAAAATTTATGCAAGTAATTTTCCATCAATGTGTGTGTGGGTACATCCATGTTTACCTAAAGTGTATAAATTTTAATTTTTTTGACTGTCTTTTCATATACCTCTGGGTTGATACCTGTTGGGTGTTAAAACATCAAGGCACAACTGTAAATGTCAGCCTTTGTGTACTGCCTGATGGCTAATTTATGTTCCTGAAGTTTCTGGTGGATTGTGGCCAAAGGATGATGGGTAAATTGCAAGAATTTCATTAAACTGCTAAGGAATAGGACAGTGCCAAAGGTAGCAATCTGTTCTCTGTTATCCATACTAATGCTGCAGAAATAGAAAAGTCAAGGATGTCAATAAATAATCTTTCTTTCTGACAATTTTCAAAAGCAAATTTTTATTAAAGTGGAATTTTCACAATATGACTAGCTTATTGTCAACTAATATTTTACTAGCTGAATTATCATTACAACAATAATGAACTATCTTTAAAAAGAGTATGAAATATAAAGATATGGCAACAGTTACAGTTTAATTTCTCCTTTCAGTAAGTTGAAAACAAAAGGAAATGACTGAAACTGGCTGGAGCTGAGTTTGAGGCATTTGGATGGAGGCTGTTAAATCTCTTTTAGGAGAACCATAAATTGATGCAACCACTTTGGAAAGCATCTGGCCAAAATTAAAAATATACATATCCTTAGACTAGAAATGAAGTTAAGAATTGATCCTACAGAAACACCATACATATTGTGCAGAGATGGATGTGTGAGAATATTTAGATGGGCACATTGCTAATAATGGTTAGTTTCTGTAAAAACTGTTTTCAAGACAGTGAATAACTGTGATTATTATATGAATAATTTTTTTTTCTTTATATTTTCTATATTGTCTGCAGGTTTTATAATAAGAACATATATTAGAAATATAATCATGATAGCTATTTAATTTAACTATTGGAAAAACTAATAATAATATAGAAATCATGTTGCTTATTTTAAAAATTAACAACAAAATAGTGATATAGAATATCATTAATTAGAAATTTAAGTGATGTGTATATTTAGCAATTGAGCCTCTTAAAGCTAAGGCTTTGAGGACTTGGGTCCTGATGAGTGAATATTATTTTGTAAAATGTCCTAGGATTTTTGACCTTGAACTGTAAACACTTAGAATGGGTAAAGTAGATCTTTAGCAAGGAAAATGATATATAAACAAAGAGTCTATATATTATCCTGTGATGTGTCCAGGCATGAGATTTCCTAGGTTAACTTGGAGACCAATAAACAGCTCAAGCAAACTTACAAACACAATAAAATGAAGATAAGAAACATTTGTGAAGTCATTATGTTTATTGAAAACTTGAAAAATTCAGACTTGAAAGATAAATGTATGCTGGTAAATACAAAACTTATCCACTACTGGCAGAGGGGGAAAAAAACCTGAATATAAAAATTTCATAAATAAATTATTATTATAATATATAATATGTAGTAATATTTTAATAATATTTAATAATAATATAGCACTATATAATTAGTAATATAAATTACTGTTTACATGTTTATGCAAAGTTTGCCATAACAATGAATTTTTCTAAAGTGCATTATTTTTTCTTTATAGTGATTTTCATTATAAAATTTAAAATGGCTACAGAATTTAATTCAGTATTTAAGTTTATGTGTCTTCTCATGATATATGAACAGTTCTGTTAGTGACAGGATAATATCCATATGCCTACAAGGAAGACCAGTCAATATTAGTATTATTCAAATTTATGCACCACCAAAGCCAAAGATTAGGAAATTGAAGATTTTACCAACTTCTGTAGTCTGAAATTGACCTAACATGCAATCAAGATGTGTTAATCATCACTGGTGATTGGACTGCACAAGTTGGAAACAAAGAAGAATCACATGTAGTTGAAAAATATGGTCTTGGTGATAGAAATGATGTTGGAGATCCCATGATGGAATTTTACAAAACCAATGACTTGTTCATTGCAAATACCTTTTTTCAACAACACAAATGGTGGCTATACACATGGACTTCACCAGATGGAGTTTACAGGAATCAGATTGACTACATCTGTGGCAAGAGGCGATGGAGAAGCTCAATATCTTCACCCAAAACAAGACAAGGAGCTGATTGTGGAACAGACCATCCACTGTTCAGATGCAAGTTCAACTTGAAGTTGAAGACAATTAAAACAAGTTCACGAGAGCCAAAATATGACCTTGATTATATCCCCCCTGAATTTAGAGAAATCTAAAGAATAGATTTGATGTATTGAACACCAGTGATCAAAAACCAGAATAATTATGGGTGACATCAAGAATATCATCCATGAAGAAAGCAAAAGGTCATTAAAAAGACGAGAAAGGAGGGAAAAAACCAAAATGGATGTCAGAAGAGACTCTGAAACTTGTCTTTGAATGGAAGAGTAGCTAAAGCAAATGGAAGAATCAACAGGATAAAAGATTTCAAAGAGCAGCTTGAGAAGACAAAGTTAATTATTAATAATAAAATGTGTCAAGGGTTGGAGTTAGAAAACCAAAAGAGAAGAATATGCTTGGCATTTCTCAAGCTGAAAGAACTGAGGAAAAAATTTAAGCCTTGAATTGCAGTATTGAAAGATTCCATGGGCAATATGTTGAATGATGCAGGAAACATCAAAAGAAGATAAATAGAATACACAGAATTATTATACCAAAAGGAATTAATAGATGATCATCCATTTCAGGAGGTGGCATATGATCAAGAACCAAAGGTATTGAAGGAAGAAGTCAAAGCTGCACTAAAGGAATTGGCAAAGAACAAGACCTTGGGAACACACAGAATACCCATTGAGGTGTTTCAACAAATGGATGCTGGACTGGATGTGCTCGCATGGCTATGCCAAAAGATTTTGAAGACAGCTACCTGGACAACTGACTGGAAGATATCCATATTTTTACCCATTGCAAAGAAAGGTGATTGCATAGAATGTGGAAATTATTGGACAATATCCTTAATATCTACCAAGTAAAATCTTACTGAAGATAACTTAAAAATGGTTGCAGCAGTATATTGACAGAAAACTTACAGAAATGCAAGCTGAATTCAGAAGGAGACATGTTGTTGTTGTTGTTGTTATGTGCCATCGAGTCAAACCCGACTCATAGCGACCCCTCCTTGGGTTTCCAAGGCAGTATCACTATGGAAGTAGGATTGCCCAACCTTCCTTCCGAGGAGTGGCTGGTGGGTTTGAACCACCAGCTGTCTGGTTAGCAGGCAAGTGTCTTAGCCACTATGCTACCAGACAGAAGAGGACATAGAGTGGGGGATATCACAGTTGATGTCAGATGGATCTTGACTCAAAGCAAAGAATACCAGAAAGATGTTTACTTGTGTTTTATTGACTATGCAAAAGCATTTGATTGAATGGATCATAACAAATTGTGAATAACATTGAGAAGAATGGGAATTCCAAAACATTTAATTGTGCTCATGAGGATCCTGTACATAAACCAGGAGGCTGTCATTCAAACAGAACAAGGGGGTACTGCATGGTTTAAAATCAGGAAGCGGGCATGTCAGGGTTGTATTCTTTCACTATACTTATTCAATCTGAACAAATAATCTGAGAACCTGGACTATATGAGGAGGAATATGGCATCAAGGTTGGAGGAAGAATCATTAACAACCTGCAATATGCTGATGACACAACTTTGCTTGCTGAAAGTGAGGATGGCTTGGAGCACTTACTGAAGATTAAAGACTACAGTCTACAGAATGGATTACACCTCAATATAAAGAAAACAAAAATCCTCACAACTGGACCAATAAGCAGCATCACAATAGATGCAGAAAAGATTGAAGTTGTTAAAGACTTCATATTACTTAGTTCTACAATCAATGCCAATGAAAGCAGCAGTCAAGAATCAGAAGACATATTGCATTGGGCACATCTGCTGCAAAAGACCTCTTTGAAGCGCTGAAGAGCAAACATGTCTCCTTGAAGACAAATATGCTCCTAACCCAAACCATGGCATATTCAATCATCTCATATTCATGTGAAAGCTGGAAAATGAATAAGGAAGACTGAAGAAGTGTTGATGCTTTTGAGTTGTGGTATTGGCAAAGAATGCTGAAAATACCATGGACTGCTAAAATAACTGATAAGTCTATCCTGGAAGAAGTGCAGTCTGAATGCTCCTTGGAAGTCCTGGAAGAAGTGCAGCCTGAATGTTCCTTGGAAGTGAGGATGGCCAGACTTCGTCTCACCTACTTTGGTCATGTTGTCAGAAGGGGCCATTCTCTAGAGAAGGATGTCATGCTTGGTAAAGTGGAGGGTCAACGAAAGAGGAGCAGACCAACAATAAGATGGATTGACACGGTGGCTTGCAACAATGGGCTCAGGTAAGTTAGGGATTGTGAGGCTGCCAGAAGCCTAGGCAGTGTTTTATTCTGTTTTACATAAGGTCACTATGAGTCAGAGACTACTCAATGGTACCTAACAACAACAACAGTTGAGTGAATGCAGCTTATAACTGGAGTAACTTGGGACAATGAAGGGTTGGCAAAACTGCTCTGATTTTCCATAACAAAATGGAAGTTTAAGGTTCAAGTGTTATTGGATCCAACTGGGAACCTTCAAGAGTTTTTCTATTGTACAGTCTTAATTTATTTGTAAAAGAAAAAATGGTCTATATACATCTGGGGAGCTGACCCTATCACTTCAGACAGAGATGATGGGTCGATTGGATGGAAAGAGTTTATGCCCAACTTAGCTACCATACTTTCCAAAAGAGGTCACCTCTTCTGTCTCCTTTCATATTAACAGACCAAGGAAGTAACTTCACCCTCACCATTCATGACTGGCAGGGAGACGTTACAAAAAGAAAGCTGACTTCTGAGACTAAAAAATAAATGGAGTAACCAGGCTCAGAAATGACCCAGGAATGAGGATAGGTTCAAATGCTTACCCATCTCCTGTAGAATTTGAGGATCTCAGACTATCACAACAGTGAAAATATCCACATTGGGTAGAATCTTTACACATCCAAGCTCATCTTTAAGCCATTTACTATTTTTCACTTTTCTGAGTTGGTGTAGTATTGTATATAATTGCAGGAACTAATTAGCAAAAACAATAGATTATTTTAATATAGAGAGTTAAATTTTTGCCAAATAAACACTTGGGATATTCTTAAGTCAATTATGGAACCATCAAGATAAGATATTCCATTTTTTTATTTTCACAATTGCAATTTAGTTAATTTATGTTGTTGTTAGGTGCCATCAGGTCAGTAACTCTGGTGACATAGTGACTGTATGTTGAAACTTTTACTGCCTGGCCCTGCACCATTTTCACCAATGTTGTTATGCTTGAGCACATTGTTGCAACCATTGTGTCAGTCATCTCATTGAGGGATTTCTCCTCTTTTGGTGACCTTACAATTTACCAAGCATGAAGTCCTTCTCCAGGGACTGGTCCCTCCTGATAATGTGACCAAAGTATGAAATATGAAGTCTTGACTTGCTTGCTTCTAACAAGGATTCTGACTGTACTTCTTCCAAGGCATATTTGTTCATTCTTCTGGGAGTCCATAGCATAGTCAATATTCTTCACCAGCACCAAACTGAAGTACGTCAATTCCTCTTTGGTCTTTTGTAGTCATTCTCAAGCTTTCACATGCATATGAGGTGATTGAAAATATGGCTTTGGTCAGCTATACCTTAGTGTTCAAATTGACATCTTTGCTCTTTAACACTTTAAAGAGGTCTTTTGAGATTTCCCAATGCAATATCTAGTTTAATTTCTTGACTGTTGCTTCCATGGACATTGATTGTGAATCCAAGAAAAATGAAATCCTTGACAACTTCAATATCTTCTCCACTTATCATGATGTTGCTTATTGGTCTAACTATGAGAATTTTTGTTTTCTTTATGTTGGAAGTTTAATACATGCTGAAGGCTATAGTCTTTGATCTTCATCACTAAGTCCTCTTCACTTTCAGCAAGCAAGGTTGTATCATCTGCATATCACAGGTTGTTAGTGAATCTTCCTCTAATCCTGATGTTGTGTTCTTTATTTAGTCCAGTTGTTCTGGTTACCTAGTGCTGCTCTGACAGGAATATACCACAAATGGGATGGCTTGAACAAAGAGGAGTTTATTCTCTTACAGTTTGGAGGCTTTAAGTCCACGTTCAAAGTGCCAGGCTCTAGTACGTGGGTGAAAGCCCTTCAACCTTGGGCTTCAGCTCTGCCTCTTGCTCCTGGCCCACTGAAGCTAAAGGCCTCTCTTCACTCAGGCAGGTACTGGCTGCTGAGGCTAACAAGCCCAAGGTCAACAAATAAAATGGCACAGTTCCGATGTTACCAAACCACTCGGCAGGTCATTAATTTAAGTCCATTGAAAGCCCCAAGATCGGCAGAGCATGGCAGGCTGCTGAACAATGACAAGACTACGTGCAGGGTCCAAGCATGCCATAAGCTAGAGACCATTCCCCAAGGCTTTTCCTTATATACAGGAAGCAGAGCATATCCTTAAGGCAGCTCCTCAGCTGCTCAAAGTAGATTCCACCATGGAGTTGATTACCAGTCTCATCATGGGGAATACTACATCCAGCTTCCCAGCCACTCAACCAGGCCCAACCAAATTGACACAGAAACTTAACTACCACACCAGGTTTTTGGATTATTTGCTCAGCATACAGATTGCATAAGTATGGTGAAAGGATACAACCTTGACACATACCTTCCTGATTTTAAATCATGCAGACTGCCTCTTAGTCTATGCATAGGTTCTGCATGGACACAATTACATGTTCAGCAATTTCCATTCTTCATAATGATATCCATAATTTGCTATGATGCACACAGTCAAATGCTGTTCTGGTTACCTAGTGCCACTCTGTCAGGAATATATCACAAATGGGATGGCCTTAACAAACAGGAGTTTATTCT
>NW_006921621.1:5103241-5105560 GCF_000298275.1 Orycteropus afer afer
TTTGGAGGCTTTAAGTCCAAGTTCAAAGTGCCAGGCTCTAGGGGCTGGCTGAAAGCCCCTCAACCTTGGGGTCCAGCTCTGCCTCCTGCTACCGGCCCACTGGAGCTAGAGTCATTTCTTCACTCAGACAGCTGCTGGTCGCTGAGGCTGAAAACCCCAAGGTTGACAAGTAAAAAGGCACAGTCCTGATGTTACCAAACCACATGGTAGGCCATTAACTTAAGTCCATTGTAAGTCCCAAGGTCGGCAGAGCATGGCAGGCTGCTCAACAAAGACACGGCTACATGCAGGGTCCAAGTGTGTCATAGGTTAGAGACCATTCCCAAGGCTTCTCCTTATATACAGAAAGCAGACCACATCCCAAAGGCAGCTATTCAGCTGCTTATGGTAGATCTCCCACCATGGAGTTGATTGCTAGTCTCATATTGAGGAATAACTACCACCAGCTGCCCAGCCACTCAACCAGGCCCACCCAAGTTGACATACAAACATAACTACCACAAATGCTTTTTCATAGTCAATAAAACATAGATAAATGTCTTTCTAATATTCTTAGTCAAGATCCATCTGACATTAGCACTGATATCACTTGTTCCATGTCCTCTTTGAATCTGAATTGAATTTCTGGCATTTCCCTGTCTATGTACTACTACAACCATTTTTTAATTATTTTCAGCAAAAATTTCCTTGTGTGTGATATTAATGATATTGTTCAATAATTTTCACATTCTATTGGATCTCATTTTTTTTTTTTTAATGGGCACAAATATGGCTCTTTTTCAATCAGTTGCCCAGGTAGCTGTCTTCCAAATTTCTTGGGGTTGCATTCATTTTTTTTTGTATTGTCAACTTGTGGATGCTTGTTTTTTGTCAATGCCTTCAGTGCACCTTGGGTTTCTTCCTTCAATAATGTTATTTCATGATATGCTGCCTCCTGAAATGTTTGAACTTCATCAGTCCTTTTTGGTACAATGACCCTGTGTATTCCTTCCATTTTCTTTTCTTGCTTTCTGAATCTTTCAATATTTTGGCCATAGAATGCTTCAATAGTGCAACTCACAGCTTGAATTTTTCTTCAGTCTGAGTTTGAGTCTTTCACTTTGAGAATTGCTGAGCATGTTCTTCCCTTTTGCTTTTCTAACTCTAGATCTTTGCACATTTCATTATAATACTTTATTTTGTCTTCTTGAGCTGCCTTTTGAAATATTCTGTTGAGCTCTTTTCCTTCATCAGTTCTTACATTCACTTTAGCTACACTACATTTAATAGCAAATTTCACAATCTCTTCTGACATTCCTTTTGTTTTTTCCTTCATTCCCTGTCTTATACACTTTCATTTTCTTCATGTATAATATCCTTGATGTTAACCCACAACTCGTGTGGTCTTTGGTCATTGGTATTCAATGCGTCAGATCTATTCTTGAGATGATCTCTAAGTTCATGTGGGATATAGTTAAGGATGTATTTTGTCTCTCATGTACTTGTTTTAACTTTCTTCAGCTTTGGTTTGAACTTGCACATGAGTAATTGATGGTCTGTTTTACAGTTGGCTTCTGGTCTTGTTCTGACTAATGATATTGAGCTTCTCTATGATCTCTTTCCAGAGATGTGGTTGATCTGCTTCTTGTGTAGGTCCATGTGCATACTTGCCATTTATGTTGTTGAAAAATGGTTTATCCAATTAATAGGTCTCTGGTCTTGCAAAATTCGGTCATGCAATATCCACCATCATTTCTATCACCACAGCCATATTGGCCAATTACAGATAATTTATACTGAATAATTTCCTAACTACTGATAATTTATATTGGACTGCATTTTCTAATGTTTCTATCAGTGGAGTCATTCCCCCTCACTGCAAATAAAAGTCATACACTGTTCAATCCTGACTTTTTTCTATCTTTCTCTTTTTTTCCTTTTTCAAACTCACACGTTATTTAATTTCAAAAGGTTCTATTATTCTTCAAAGGAGCCCAGGTGGTGCAACAGTTAAGTGCTTGGCTGCTAGGAGAAAAGTTGGCAGTTTGAAGCCACCAGCAGCTCTGAAAGACAAAGAGCTGGTAACCTACTTCTGTAAATATAACTACCAAGAAAACCTCAGGAAGCAGTTTTTCTACTTTGTCACATGGGGTCACTATGAGTTAAAAATTGACTTGGCACACAACAACATTTTATGTACATATATATGTATATGTACATATATATTTTATTTACATATATGTTGTTGTTGTTATGTGCCGTCAAGTCGGACCCAACTGCCAGCCTTCTGGTTAGCAGTCAAGTGCCTTAGGCATTATGCTACCAGAGCTCCTATTTACA
>NW_006921621.1:5105660-5155262 GCF_000298275.1 Orycteropus afer afer
ATTTGACTGCTAACTGGAAGGTTGGTGATTCAAACCTACCAGCTGCTCCATGGAAAGAAGATGGGCCAATCTACTCCTCTAAAGATTTACCACCTCGGAAACCCAATGGGGGTTGCTATGTCTCAGAATCGACTTGATGGCAGTGAATTTGGCTTTTTATATGATAGGTTGATTGATGGGTAGATAGATATATAAATAATACTATTTTGCAATTAAAATGAATATTTTACCTTTTATGGCTGTATATCTTATTAAAGCTATTTGGAGAAAGGGAAGGACAGTTTTGAGAAATGAAATTAAATCCTCTTCTCTATATTTTTAAGTGTACTCTATGTCCATTGTCTCCCAAAATACTGGGAATTCTTTTTTTTCTAAATCTGAGGCAAGGAGAGAGGGGAGAGAGAAAGATTAAACATTTGACAAGTTGAGAACAGAGTCTCATGTGCCTATGATACAAACCATCTCAGTGGTTTTGCCTTGCAGAACACAGGAAGAATATATGACAAATAGAAAGAAAGTAGAACACCACTCAAAAGCAAAAGGAAGCTTGAGGGGAGGGAGGAGACAAAGAATTGGCCCTCTGAAGCAACTGAGATCTGTCTTCCAGTGATATTTAAAACAGCTGAAGTATTGTTCTGTTTTACATTTTGCTTTGACAGCAAGTCTGTTCTGCAGAGAGAGAGAGAGAGAGAGAGAGACGGCTTTGAGACAGAGAGACCATTTCTTCATGCTGAACAGAGCATAGCAGTAGTTAAAATGATGAATAATTTTAGTAGAGGGGACTTGACTAGTAACGAGTAAGTATACAGTTCTGCATTACTTTTCTGCTTTAGGTGCAATTGTTCTGAAGGGGAAAACAGGTTGTAGAAGACATTTCTTCAGATTCACAATAAAGAATAACGACTTCCATCTTTCAATGCTAAATCTTATAATATGCATCTCCGTAAAGCTCATTTCACATCCAGCCAGCTGGTAAAAATACAATATGGGGATCGGCCTCAAGTTAGCAGTACTAATTAAACCTATTTACCTTTCCTGTTTCTGGGGCTACAACAGACCAAATGTGGTAAACAAAGTTTGTTCCACAGCTTTGAAGTCTTCTCACTAGTTTCCCCCAACTTAGAAAAATTATACTATTTATAAAAGTGCATAAATTGTAATTTAAGTAAAAAAAAAAAAAAGCCTTGAAATTTTTATCAAAAGCATTCAAATTATTCTCTCCCCAGGTCAGCTAATGAGTTGTCAGGAGCTGGCCCCTTACTGCAGTGCACCTCCTGCAGACTAAGACAGTTAGCCATGTTTTCATCAAAGGAAATGCTCATTAGTAGAGCTTTCAGAAACTGGTTTGATTATAGTTTCACTTGTTAAAGTGAAATATTTTGAGCTCATTAGGATGATTATGATTCAAGGTCATCGTTTGAAGCTAATCCTGTCAATATAAGATAAATGGGCCCTCATCTTTTTCCCTTCTTTACGTCTGTGCTTTTTAAACTCTTCTGTGTAAAAGTTCCATAGCCATAATTAATTTTTAGTTCTTCTGTTACAAAGCTGCTTAAAAAAAAGAACAAAGATTTTGGCTACCAAAAGGGCCTTGAAGAACTATTAAGAGGAGGAGGAGGCTATCTTGTTTTAGAAAAATCAGAGGAAAACCTTGAAAAGTTCAGCTTTTGAAATCCAACCATTTTCTCCTTGACCTTTCCAAAGTTTCTAAAAGGTACTTTGTACATAATTTTGCATGTACTCTTTCATCTCAAAAGTATAAAACTAAACTGAAAACCACCCAAGAACTACCAGTGGCTTAATTAAACATCTCCTCTTTTATGACACAAGATGAAGTTAACACCTTTTAAAGTTCTTTCGTTTTGTTTTTTAAATCCAGCTATTAAATCTATGAGTGTTAAAGAGCCACTTAGACATTAAAGGGGGTGATGTTAACTTCTATCAGCCAGTCATTCTCACACAAGGTTACCCCTTGAACTTCACTGGTCAAATATTAACTTTCCCTTTAGCATTAAGGAGAGGTTATAATCCTTCTCTATGTTATATTTTGGAAAAATATTTTGATCTTGCAGATGAAGAGTTTTGAATTTCCAGTATTTTTCACTTGAATTCAAGTCTACATTGAGCAGTAGATGATAGTTAAAAGTTGCATTAGACTATGAAACTTTTCAGTTGATAACTCAATACTATTTATTGATTTTCTTTCCTCACTTTGATAGACAGCAGATGAGTAAATTTTTTTTCACTGGTTTTGTACATAATAGATGTTTAAGAATATTCATAATTCATAAATATATTTCTTTGAAACCTACTATTTTAGTACTTAGATGTCATTTAATAAATCAAAAAAGTTGGTGTCTAAACGTGATTTCTGTGAAACTGGATTAAGGGTTACTCCATAGATAATTATTTGAGAACAGAGAGGATCAGTATAGTTTGAAGTAATTAATTTTCTATTCTCACATATGCCTAATGGATACTTAGATTATAAAATTGAGAATACATTTTAAAATTAAGTCTAAATCCTTGGGATGCTTATATGAAATTAATTTAAATTCTAACTTAATCCAGACCAAACTCACTGCCATTGAGTCAATTCCAACTCATAGTAACCCTCATTGGGTTTCCAAGGCTGAAAATCTTTACAGAAGCAGATGGTCTCATCTTTCTTCTGCGGAGAAGCTGCAGGGCTTGAATCAATGATTTGGTTAACAACCGAATGCCTTAACCATTTCACTATCAGAGCTGCTTAAATTAATCCAGGCTTATTGAAAACAAACAAAGCAACTAATTCTTACTACGTATAGTATGTGGGGTGGGAAAGATACTCACGTTGAGATGTTACAGTTACAGGAGATGTAGTTAGATATACAGAAAACAGTATAAGTATATGGAACTCGCTTTGGAGGTGATGGGAAGACAAATGCTTTAGGAATTAAGGGACCCAGAGACATCTACAGTAAAATAAGAGAATGCCTAATTCAAATTAGTTGTAAAGATTACTCTTGTGTCTACCTTTTCTCCTCATTGGCAGTTTCAGTTCTTCTTGTTATGTGCCATCAAGTCAGACCTGACTCATAGCGACCCTCCCTTGGGTTGCCGAGGCAGTATCACTGCGGAAGTAGAGTGCCCCATCTTCCTTCCAAGGAGTGGCTGGTGGGTTTGAAGGGCCAGCCTTATGGTTAGCAGTCAAGTGCTTTAGGCACTATCCTACCAGAGCTCCTGATTTGCCCTATCACAACTATAAGTATTAATTTGCTTGTATCTCTCTCAGGTAGGAATTACACTCCTGAGAGTAAGCATTCAGATGCATTTGTAAATGAGTGAACACATGAAATCAAAGACCAAATATATATAATTTATTCTTTACACCTTGGGTATTCTTTGCATCATGCATTAAAAACCGATCTTAAGCTGATGGCATGAATTGCCTTCTTATTTAAATATTCCAGACAAGAGATGATGAAAGTTTATTGCAAGGTAAGAATAGTCAGCCTGGATAAGAGCAGGATATGCAAAAGATAATTAGGAAGGAAGGTCAACAATATTTTTTGTTCGTTTGTTTTAAACTTTTAATGTGATTTGAGTGAAAGTTTACAGAGCAAACTGGTTTTCTGGTCATATGCATTTTGATTCATAACACTGATTTTAGTCTCAGTAATGTAACATCACTTTTCCCATGTCCTTCCTGTGTTTCCTGTTTCTAATTATCCTTCTTTTCTCTCCCTTCATGCCTTCTGAGCTTTATCCCTGAAGAAATACTGTTCCTTTAATCTCCTACGGCCAATTGTTCTAAGAAGTATGTACCCCTGTAATGCTATTGTTCACCTTATAGAACTATATTTCTTGACATACAGGTGAGCCAGTGGGGAGAGTTCCATTCCAAGTTTGCAGGGGGACTAAGGGCCACAGTCTTGGATTCCACCAGTCTCTATCAGACTAGTAAGTCTATTTTTTTTTTTTTTTAATGATTTTGGGGGTATTTTTTCATATTTTTCTCCCACTCTATCTAAGACCATTTATTGTGATCCCTTTCAGAACAGTTAATAGTGGTAGTCAGGCACCATCTACTTCTTCTGATCTTAGGATGAAGGGAACTGGAGATTGCATGGTCCATTTGCCCTTTTGTATGTTGCTGTGAGGCCTTGAGGCTGTGCCACTGGTGTTTCAAATTCCAGCAGGGTTGCAAATGGTGCCAGGTTTCAATGCAGCTTACAGACTGAGTCAGACTAGGAAGAAGGAAGACGCCATCCACATCTTAAAAAAATTGACCAGGGAAAACCTTATGAATAGCAGAGAAACACTGTCTGATACATTACTGTGCAACTTTATGAATAGCCTGGAAACATTATCTGATACAGTGTAGAAGGATGAGCCCCTTAGATCAGAAGAATCTCAAAATGCAACTGGGAAAGAGCTGGATCATCAGAATGGAACCAACCTACTGATAATGATAAAGTAAAGCTTTTGAGACCTACATTTGTTGACATGGCACAACTCAAATTGAGGAGAAACAGCTGCATGCATCTGTTAATAGTAGGAACATGGAATGTACAAAGTATGAATCTAGGAAAATTGGAAGTTGTCAAAAATGAAATGGAACACATCAAGATTGATATCCTAGGAATTAGTGAGCTGAAATGGACTGGTTTTGGCCATTTTTAATCAGACAACCATAAGATCTACTATGCCAGGAATGACAATTTGAAGAGGAATGGTGTGGCATTCATCATCATAAAGGATGTTTCAAGATCTGGCCTGAAGTAAAATGCTATCAGTGATAGGATAATATCCATATGCCTACAAAGAAGACCAGTTAATATGACTATTATGCAAATTTATATACCAACCACCAAAGCCAAAATTGGGGAAATTGAAGATTTTTGTCAACTTTTTCAGTCTGAAATTGACCAAACATGCAATCAAGATGTGTTAATTATCACTGGTGACTGGAATGCAAAAGTTGGAAACAAAGAAGAATCTCTGTAGTTGGAAATTTTGGTCTTGGTGACAGAAATAACGCTGGAGATCGCATAATAGAATTTTGCAAGACTTACTCATTCCAAATACATTTTTTCAACAACACAGCTTTCTGAAAGTGAGGATGACTTGAAGCACTTATTGATGAAGATTGGAGAATACAGTCTGCAGTATGGATTATATCTCAATATAAAGAAAACAAATGTCCTCACAACTGGACCTATAAGCAGCATTACAATAAATGGAGAAAAGATTGAAGTTGTGAAATACTTCATATTGTTTGGTTCTATAATCCATGCCAATGGAAGCAGCAGTCAGGACATCAGATGATGTACAGCACTGGGCAAATCAGCTGCAGAGGACCTCTTTCAAGTGCTGAAGAGCAAAGAGGTCTCCTTGAGGACTAAGGTGAGCCCGACACAAACCATGGTATTTTCAGTCACCTCATATGCATGTGAGAGCTGGACAATGAATAAGGAAGACCAAAGAAGAATTGATGCTTTTGAGCTGTGGTGCTGATGAAGAATGCTGAAAGTACCAGGGACTGCTAAAAGAACTAACAAATCTGTCCTGGAGGAAGTGCAGCTGGAAAGCTCCTTGGAAGGGAAAATGGCCAGACTTCGTCTCACCTACTTTTTCATGTTGTCAGAAGGGACCATTCCCTGGAGAAGGATGTCATGCTTAGTAAGGTAGAGGCTCGACAAAATGGGGGAAGACCCTCAATGGGATGGATTGACACAGTGGCTGTGGTGATGGGCTCAAGTATAGCACAGATCTCGGAGCTGGTGCAGGACTTGGCGGTCTTTTGTTCTGCTGTGCATAGAGTCTCTGTGAGTCAAAGATGACTCCTAACAACAACACCTAACAACAAAGGCACCTAACAACAACAACAACAATTTGTCCTTTGGGCTATTTGTTTCCATGTATCTTTGATTTTCTTCACTCTTCTTTGCTTTGGACAGAGAGAGACCAATAGCTGTACGTTAGATAGCTGCTCACCAGGTTTTAAGACCCCAGTCAATACTCACCATAGTAGGAAATAGAACACTGTCTTTGTAAACTGTGTTATACCAGTTGAGTTAGCTGTCCCCTGACACTGTTCCTAAGCCTGAAAACCTAGTAATTTATTGCTTCCAGATGTTTGGTTATGGCTAAGAAGTTTTTGTGACTTTGTCCTGGGTATACTCTATTATAAATACCAAAGATTACAGCCTTTACTATGGATTACATCTCAACATAAAGGAAATAAAAAATCTTCACAACTAGACCAGTAAGCAACATCATGATAAATGGAGAAAATACTGAAGTTGTCAAGGATTTCATTATACTTGAATCCATAATCAATGCCTATAGAAACAGGAGTCAAGAAATAAATGGCATACTGCCTTGGGCAAATTTGCTGCAAAAGACCTCCTTAAAGTGTTTAAGAGCAAAGATATCACATTGAAGACTAAGGTGCACCTGACTTAAGCCATGGTGTTTTCTTTTTAAATTTTACTGTGATTTGGGTAAAAGTTTATGGAGCAAATTTGTTTCCCATTCATTAGTTCATACACATTTTGTTTTGTGATATTAATTGGAATTCCCACAATGTAACAACTCTCTTCCCACTTACTCCTTATGGTTACCTTTTCCCTATTTCTTTCTTTTTATACCTTTTGTGTGGACTTCTCCATGTCTTCTTTTCCCTTAGTGATATTATGCTTGTCACTTGCTTTTGGTATACTGCCTGCCCCTTCACCCAAATCATTACGTGTCATTATTCCCTCTCCTACCCTCCCATTCCTGGTAATTAACAAAGAAATTTTCCTTCCGTGTATAAATCTTTCCTTGACTTTTTATAATAGTGAACTCATGCAGTATTAGTCCTTCTATGATTGACTTATTTCACTCAGCACAATGTCCTCCAACCTCATCTACCTTGTAAGATATTTTGTGGATTCTTCATTATGCTCTAATGTTGCATAAGAACTCTAGTGGAACAGTGCCTAAGGCATTTGACTACTAACCAAAAGGTTGGCGGTTCAAACCCACCACCCACTCTTCAGAAGGAAGATTTGGCAATCTACTTCCATAGAGATGACCCTCAGAAACCCAAGGAGGGGTTGCTGTGAGTTGGAACTGACTCAATGGCAAGTGAGTTTTTTTTTTTTTTTTTTGGTAGTATTCTGTTGTGTATTAAAAACAAAACAAAACAAAACAAAACAAAAAAACTCACTGTCATCAAGTTGATTCTGAGTCATAGCAACTCCCTGTAGGTTTCTTTACAGAAGTAGATTGCCCAGTCTTCTTTCCATGGAATGGCTCGTGGGTTTGAACAACTAACCTTCTGGTTAGCAGTGAAATGACTTAGGCACTATGCCACTGGAGCTTCTTGTGTATATGTATATATGAACCATAATTTGGGTATCCATTCATCTACTGATGGGCACTTAGGTTGCTTCCATCTCTTTGCTCAAGCAGTGGTATTTTCAATCACATCACATGCAAATGAGAGCTAGACAATGCATAAGGAAGAGTGCAGAACTGATACATTTGAATTGTGGTGCTGGCAAAGAATATTGAATATATCATGAAATGCTAGAAAAATGAATACATTTTTCTTGGAGGAAGTATAGCCAGAATGTTCCTCAGAAGTGAGAATGGCCAGACTTCATCTCATCTACTTTCATCATGTCAGAAGGGACCAGTGCCTGGAAAATGATATCAAGCTAGGTAAAGTTAAAAAAAATAAAAAAATAAACTCATTGCTGTGGAGTTGATTAGACTCATAGTGACCCTCTTTGGGTTTCCAATCTATGGAAGTAAATTTCCAATCTTCCTTCTGAGGAGTGGCTGGCGGATTTGAATCTCCAGCCTTCTGGTTAGCAGTCAAATGTCTTAGGCATTATGCCACCAGAGCTCCCAGGTAAAGTAAAGAGTCAGCAAAAAAGGGGAAGACCCTCAATGAGAAGGATTGACACAGTGGCTGTGACAATGGGCTCAAGCATGGCAATGACTGTGAGGATGGCACAGGTTTGGCAGTGTTTTGTTCTGTTGTACATAAGGTTGCTATGAGTTGAAACTGACTTGATTGCACCTAACAACAACAACAATACTGTACTATACACATGTATATACATATGTAGATATGTTGTTGTTGTCATTAGGTGCCATCCAGCTGGCTCTGACTCATAGTGACGATATGTACAACAGAAGAAAACACTGCCTGGTCCTGTGTCAACCTCACAATCCTTGCTATACCTGAGTCCATCATTGCAGCCACTATATCAATCTATCTTGTTGAGGGTCACTAATATCTATGATATCAATCTTTCTGCATTCCATTTCATTTTTGACAACTTCCAATTTTCCTGCATTGCATGTTCCAGTTGTTAATAGATGTTTATAGCTGTTTCTTCCCATTTTGAGTTGTGCCACACAAGCAAATGGAGGTTCCAAAAGCTTTACTCCATCCATGTCATTAACTTGACTCTACTTTGAGGAGGCAGCTCTTCCCTAGTCATACTGTGAGTGCCTTCTGACCCGAGAGGCTCATCTTCCAGCAATGTATTGACCAGTATTTCAGGGCTATTCATCATGTTTTCCAGTAATGTATCAGACAGTGCTTTACTGCTATTCATAAGATTTTCACTGGCCATTTCTTTGAGAAGTGGATGGCCCCTTTCTTCTTCTGAATCTGTCTTTGGAGGCTTCGCTGAAACCTACCCACATGGGTAACCCTGCTGCTATTTGAAATACCAGTGGGATAACCTCTAGCTTCACAGAAACACACAAGCCACCACAATATGACAAACTGACATATGAGTGGTGGTATGTAGATATATCTTCTGTCAAACCTATGATATATTCATGGGTATAGTCTCATTAGCCTCCCCTCTCCCCCATTCAGCTTGATTATCTATACATGCAGTCACTCATAGATTTTTGTTATTACTGTTATTGCAGGATTAGGTATGTAATAATATTTATATTTTTTATCTTTAACTCTTGTGCACCTCTTAGAATCTTCTTTTGCCTTCATGATATTGTGCATGTCATCCTCTTATTGTATATTGCCTTTCCCTCCACTCAAATTAATATTTGTCTTTATCTAGTTAGTTATTTTCCCTTTCCCCATCTCCCATCCCTGTTGAACATCAAATAATGTTTCTTTCTGTGTAAAAAACCTTTCTTTGACTTTTTAAATTGTGAACTCATAGTATTTCTCCTTGTGTAATTGACTTATTTCATTCAGCATAATGTCCTCCAGTTTCATTCTCCTTATATTTCATGGATTCTTTACTATTCTTTAACATTGCTGCAATGTGGCAAATTGCTTAATATGGCCCTTATAGCCATCATCCTCCATTTGGTGATGAATTATAAATCCTAACCTCTATGCCCATTTTGGGTGGGATGTATCTTAAGTCCTACCTTGCAGGAGGATGTGACTCAAGTCACCACAATTTGCTTCCTTGAGGGTATGTGAATGTTCTTGGGAAGTTAACTCTCTTGCTCCAGTCCTGTGCTTGGTTTATCATCATCTCACCTCTGCACTTGCGACAGCAATCACCATCTGAGGTGCTGATTTGGGTTCACCAACCCCTGCAACCATGTAAGTTGGGAGAATCCTCCAAACCTACCCACAGACTTGGGACTTGCCAGACTCCCAGCCTCCACCACAACCATGTGAGCCATTTCCTTGAAAGTTTGTGAGTTCCGTGAGACGATATAGTGAAATACAGAACCCTATAAAAGAAGGGAAATTACTGAGGGAAAGAGGAGGAGGAGTTGAGGTCAGAGATGATGGGGGGAGCACAGCAGTTTGGAAAAGTTGGACATTTGGAACATCTCTAACCTCTGCCTCACAGGGACAAGGCTTGTGCTGATCTTTCTAAAATATATTAGTCAAGTAGTTGGTGTCAGAATGGTGGGGTTCCCTGCAATGGCCCAGACTCACTGGAATATGTGGTTTTGGGAAAAAGGAGATAAATGAGAGAGTAAGAACCCTTGGTTTCTGCACGTGATAAAAAAAAAAAAAAAAAAAAAAACACCCATGGACTGAGGCAGTTGTGTTGAGATCAGTTACCCAAGATAAAAGCTATTCATGGGATTTAGGAGGGAAAAAACAAACAAACAAACAAAAAAACTCACTGCCATTGAGTCAGATCTGACTCATAGTGACACCTCCTTGGGTTTCCAAGGTGGTATCACTGTGGACATAGATTGCCCAATCTTTCTTCCGAGGAGTAGCTGGTAGGTTTGAACTGCCAGCCTTCTGGTTAGCAGTCAGATGCCTTAGGCACTACACCACCAGAGCTCAGGAGGATTTAACTCCTGAGGAATTGGCTAGTTGCATGTATGTGGAAATACAGAGTGATAAGGAAAGGGTGAGATTTACAATTCCTTGGTTGCTGTTATCAGTAACAGCTGCAATGACAGGGAAAAATAATGTAGGGGCAAGCTGAAGCACTAAATCAAGCTCAAATCCTGTCTGATCAGAGCTATGACCACTAGTCTCAGGGCCAATCCAGAAAGGAACAATTGTGTTAGAACAAGAACAACAACAAAAAAATTGTGTCATACCCTTACATTTGCTGGATTGTAGTCACAGGAAGGTAGTCCAGGAAGGGAAGAGGCAAAATCAAGAAACAATTTAAAGCAGGGGTTATACTGTAAAAGAGCTGCTTCAGTTTGTAGTTTGGTATAGTCAGCTTCCTGAGGAACTTTTACTAAAATGGATTGTGAGAGTAACTAATTTAATTGTAGTATCTTTAGTTTTGAATGCTACAGAATGGAATAGTATGTTGATTGTTGGTTGATGTAAGGTCCATAACTCTCTACAAAACAGGCACAAATGTTGATCCAAGATCCAGTTACACAGCAGGTTAACCCAGAAGGAACAGCCAGCCTGTTGGACTTGATAAAATTTGCAGTCAGGTTTGTGTATCCAGAGAAGGAAAACTGCCCCTCTCCTCCTCTTAATGCCCCCTGGGACACTCCAGAAGAAGTAGCTAATATGCTTCTTATGCAAGTCATGCTGCAATGGCTTTATGATGATCAGGATATTCATCCAATGAGTATGGCAGATATGGTCATCAAGGGAGCCCCTTTTACGTGGACACCCCATGTAACCTTGCTGCTGCAAAACAAAGCAACAATCTAAGAAGCTGTGTCAAGTCTTATGCTTCTCCTCATGGGTCTTACAGATATAAGAAACATAAGAGTGATTAGTAGGATAATGGGAAGAGGCAAAGGGGAAAGAACTTACCTCAGCAGGTGGGAGATTTTTTGATGGTTACCATCCACTCCTCTGAAGAAAGGTTGGGCAGTCTATTTCTGTAGTGATACTACCTCGGAAACCCAAGGAGAAGTCACTATGAGTCGGGTGCAACTCGATGGCACATAACAGCAACAACAACAATAGTATGGGATGGATATAGCAGACATTGATGGAGTTGAGACAAAAGTGGTAATGCAGCACTAAGGTGATTGGGTGAACCAACAGAAACTACTGCTGGTCCCCCCGACCTTAAGGAAGCCTAAACAAGTTCATTCCGTTTACTCTGATCAGGAGGAATTTAATAATGGGAACTCCTTCCTGGGACCAGTTGAAGCAGAGGCTTGGCTTGTTCATGAAGATAGAAACTGATGAGAGGGCCAGGGTCTTCTAGTCCAGCCAAGGCTGTATGCACATGTGTGTGTAAAATGGTCTCAAGGTGGGGAAAAGATCTTGTTGGGGCTTCCGGACACAGGAGCCCAATATACTGTCATTCTAAAACCTGTCAATGAAATCTTGAAGGGCCTTAAGGATAGACTAGGGGGATATGGAGATGCAACAGTTGATAGGACTAAGGTGAAAGCTTTGATGAGAATTGAAAGATTTAAATAGATGTTGTATGAAGTAGTGCAACTCCCTTGCTTTAATGCATTATTGGTATGGGTATTATGTCTAATTGGAGAACACTCCCTCTACTTGATATTGTAAAACTGAAGGTGTATAAGTCTTCCCTTAAGTCATTCTTGATTGGACATACTAAATGGGAACTATTAGAATTGCCTGAACCCACTAAGGTTGTTAACTTGAAACAGTACAGGATACTTGGTAGGCAAAACAAATTAGTGCTTAGATTAAAAATATGCAAAAGGATGAAGTATTTATGCCAAAAAATCCTGTATATAACAGCCCTACGTGACTCGTGAAAAAGGCAGATGGCTCATGGACATTGACAGTAGACTACCAAGGCCTAAATAAAGTAGTGTCATCAATGGCTTCAGCTGTTCCAGACATGATATCAACGTGCAGAAAATACAATAAGCTAATGGAGACTGGTACTAAGTGATTTATCTTGCAAATGTCTTTTTCTCCATCCCAATCTCAGAAAAGAGTCAGCTGCAATTTGCTTTCACCTGGGAAGGCTCTCAATGTACTTTCTGTGTCTTACACAGAGTTATTTGAGTTTACCAGCTTACCGTCATGGCTTAGTTAGATTTCAAGTATTGTGATACACCACATTGATGATATTATGTTAATATCAAACACAGAACAGACTACAACAGATGTGCAAATAGTGGTGACCTACATGACCAACAGGAGCTGGTTAATAAATCTAGCAAAAATCCAGGCCGTACCCACATGGCAAAATTCTTGGGAATAACTTGGGCAGGAGCCACCTGTGACATTCTATAGGCAATCAAGAATAAGTTGCTGTCACTACTTAGCCCTAAGACTAACCAGGAAGCCCAACATTTCATTGGTCTGTTTGGATTTTGGAGAATACATATTCGACATCTGTGAATATTGCTGCCTCCTATCCATAAAACTACTCAGAACAAAACTGCGTTTGAATGGGGGCCTGAGCAACAGGAGGCTATGTCTGAAATACAGAAAGTGATCTTACTCTTCTTGCCTTTAGGCCTTTATGATCCACATTCAGACATGATTTTGAAGGTGTCTGTTACAAGTGCTTATGCAGACTGGAGCTTATGGCAAAAGCCTGAGAATGCCACCCTATGACACCATTGGGATTCTGGACTAGAAAGTTTCCAGATGCTACAGCATGACATATGTCATTTGAAAGATAATTACTTGCCTGTTATTGGGCATTGATTGATACTGCTTCAATGACAGAAGGACATAAAAACATGAGACCTGAACTACCCATAATGTTCTGGGTGATGTCATAGAAGCATTCTATTAAGGAAGGCAGTGCCCAACATATTTCCATAATCAAATGAAAATGGTTCATACAAGAACAAATGGCTAGAGGAATGTAGGGAGGAACCCAGAGTATCCATGAGCGGGCAGCCTCCTTTTCCATAAGTCCTACCCTAGAACTGCCTGAGTAGCTGCTGGACCTTATTGCTACATGGACAGTGCCCTATGAACAGCTTTCTGGGGATCAGCAGAAGGCTGCTTAGTTCATAGATGGCAGCTCCAGGGTACAATGACAACAATTGATATGGAAAGCTGCTGCATTAAGACTGACAGACAGAAAGACGCTATTGAAGAAGGTAAGAACAAGTCAGCTCAATGGGCTGAACTGAATGCTGACTTCCTAGCTGTTGTGGAAGAATTGGGCAATAGTGAGAACCCATATGTTTGGATTTTTACTGATTCATGGGCAGTGGCCAATGGCCTGGCTATATGGTCAAGAAAATGAGTGATAAAAAATTGGACTATTAAGGGGATATCTGTGTGGGGCATGGACCTATGGAAAACACTCTGGGAATTCAGAGGGCACATTAGAGTAAGCCATGTCAATGCCCATCAGGAGAATCCCCTTCCTGGATTGGAAGACTACTGGAATTGCAAATGGACATGTTGGTACACACACAGCTGTTAAGCAGGTTATATAGGACCGATGATGCCAGTGGCTCTAGGTGGCTATAAATGGGTCCTCACGGGATAAGATACTTACTTTGGACAGGGCTTTGCTTATCCCATGACAGATACAAATGCCACAAACAACATTAAAGTGTTGGAACAAATGATACTGTACCAATTTGGGCCACCAAGTTATATTTTCTCAGACCAAGAAACTCACTTTACAGCCCAAAGAGTGCAGCAGTGGGCCAAGAAACATCATATTAAGTGACATACCATGCTGCATACCATCCTCAATGTAATGGTTTGATAGATGATTAGAATGGACTTGAAATATTTATCTAAAATGAGGTAGAGAAAGGCCTGAAGGGCTGGCTCATATGCCTTCATGAGTGTGTGCTTACACTTAACATGAGGGGGGCAAAGAAAGGACCACCACTGGACAGATTCCTACATTTTTCTGGGGAATCTGGGGAATGGGGTGGGGGAGGATGTTGATGCCACTGTACAACTCTTCCCCACATCACCTGACATTGCTTTCTTTCTGCCAGAAGCTGTGGTCCCAGGACTTGGGATGAACGTGCAGGTGACAGAGGCAGGGTTGATCTCTAAGCAAGAGACTGTAACTATATCCCTAAACCTATAAGCCAGAATTCCCAAGGATCTTATGGGATGGATTGTACCTTCTCCCCATCTGACAAAAATTGGAGCTGACAGTGAATACTACCCATATTGCCCAGTGTTCAAGATAGTCCACTAATATTGTACCTATGTAACCAGACCTAACATGAACGGGAGTGGACTGAGGGAGAAGCACTTGCTAGACTGGTCTTGCTACCAGCAATCTGGACTGGCCCAGAAGCTGAATCTGATGTCCCTTCTCAAAGTGGGAAAGTTTGGGTAAAAATAAATGACAAATGGAAGGAAAAAAAAAGTAACAGCTGAAGGTAAAGGAATGAATACATGGGTTATGCAGCAGGGAAATTTAACTTATACTGATACCTAAAGAGAGACTCAGACAGAGTAGGGGAATAATCTCTCAGTTAAATTTTATCAGAGACCAGAAAGGGTGATGATGAGATAAATTTTTGGAGTATCTTATCAGATCAGATGGACACCTGCAGCAGACCTGAATGGCTGGTCCCTGAGTAACCTCACCCTCCCAACTCTCTGCTTACTGAAGGACTAATTGTTAATGACTTTGGGAATAGTAAAATGATTGGGAGGGGCAAATTAATCCTTCAGGTATGAAAGAGCTAATGACTAGAACAGCTGCAGGGGTGGCCTGCAGTACATTGAATTGCTTAATATGATCCTTCTGGTAGCATAATGCCTAAGGCATTTGACTGCTAACCAGATGGCTGGTGGTTCAAACCTACCAGCCACTCCTTGGAAGGAAAGTTGGGCATTCTACTTCTGCAGTGATACTGCCTTGGAAACCCAAGGAGGGGTCGCTATGAGTCAGATCCGACCCATCATCCTTGTTTTGGTTACTTCTGGTGCTGCTCTGGTGGCATAGTGCCTAAGACATTTGACTGCTAACCAGAAGGCTGGCAGTTCTAACCCACCAGCCACTCCTCAGAAGGAAGGTTGGGCTATCTACTTCTGTAGTGATACTGCCTCGGAAACCCAAAGAGGGATTGCTATGAGTCGGGTCTGACTCAACAACAACAACAACAAGGGCTAAAGATTGCAAGAATTTTTTTTATGTTTTTTTGGCCACCTGATGACTTTGGTTAAGGGTCTATTCATATCCTCTGACCATTTTGTAATTGGATTGTCTTTATTATTGAGGTGCTGAAGTTTTCTGTAAATTTTAGAGATTAATCCCTCATCTAATATGTCATTGTCAAATATTTGTCCCCAATTTGTCTGTTTTCTTTTTACACTTTTGGAGAACTCTTGATGCACATAAGTATTTAATTTTTAGTAGGTCACTGTCATCTAATTTATCTTCTGCTGTTGGTTCTTTTTTGGGGTATGTTTGATAGTCTATTTATGCTATGTATTAGGGCCACTAAGGTTTCCCCCATTTTTCTTTCATGATCTTTATAGTTTTAGGTTTTACTTGCAGGTCTTCAATCCATCTTGAGTTAGTTTTTGTATGTGGTGTTTAATTTTTCTGCAGGTGGATAACCAGTTCTGTCAGCACGATTTTTTAAGGAGACTGTCTCTTCCCCATTTAATGGAATTTGGTCTTTTTGTCAAAGATCAACTATCCATAAGTAGTTGGATATATTTTTGGTTTCTCAATTGTGTTCCATTGGTCTATGTGTCTGTCACTGTACCAATACCAGACTGTTGAATGACTATGTAGTAGGTTTTGAGATCAGCAAATGTTCTTCTTTAGTACTGCTTTGCTTTTCTGTGGTCTCTTTCCTTTCCATACAAAGGTGGTTAGTTTTTCCACCTCTTAGAGAACATTGATGGAATCCATCATCTGTAGATTATATATCCATTATATCCACAGATTTCTTGGGGGTAGTATTGACATTTTCACAATGTTAAGTCTTTCTATTCATGAATATGGTGTGATCTTCCATTTATGTAGATCTCTTTTGGTTTCTTGTAGTATTGTTTTGTAGTTTTCTCTGTATAAGAATTTTGTGGTTCTGAATAAGTTTATGCCTAAGTATTTTATCTTTTTGATAGCTACTGTAAATGATATTGTTTCTCTTTTTTCCTTTTCAGAGTTCTCTTTGTTGCTGTAGAGGAATCTGACCACTTTTTGTATGTTGATCTTGTACCCTGCCATTTTACTGAATCTTTCTATAATTCCAGTAGTTTTCTTATTGAGTGTCTGGAATTTTCTATGTATATCATCATATATCATTGTAGAGGAATCATTTTACTTCTTCCTTACTGATTTTTGTGTCTTTTAATTTCCTCTTATGCCTCATTGCATGAATGGCCAGTTATTCTGATACGAAACTGAATAGTGGTGAGAGGGGGAATGCTTATCTACTCCCATTCACTAGAGGAATGTTTACAGTGTCTCTAGATTGGGAATAATATTGACCTTTGGTATTGTGTATATACCCTTGAATATGCTGAGGAATTTCCTTCAATTCCTATTTGGCTGAGAATTTTTATCAGGCATGAGTGTTGGATTATGACAAATACCTTTACTACATTGGTTGATATGATCATGTGGTTCTTTTAATTTGTTTTACTTATGTGGTGGATTATGTTGATTATGTTTCTAATATTGAACAATCCTTACATACCTGGTATGTATGCCACTTGGTCATGATGTATTATTTTTTGATATGTTGTTTGATTCTATTGCCTAAATTTTTATTGAAAGTATATTGCATCTATTTTCATGAGGGATATTGGTTTATAATTTTTTTAGTGATACCTCTGTCTGGCTTTGGTATCAGGGTTATGTTATCTTAATAAAATGAATTTGGGAGCATTCCATATTTTTCTATGCTCTGGAATATATTAAGTACAATTGATGTCAGCTATTCTCTGAATGTTTGGGAGCATTATCCGGTGAAGCTGCCTGGGCCAAGGTGCTTTTGTGGTTAGGAATTTTTAATGACCTGCTCAGTTTCTTCTTTTGCTACATGTTTGTTCAAATTTTCTATGTTCTATTGTGTTAGACTCTAACTAGAAGGCTGGAGGTTTGACCCCTTCTTGGAAGGAAGATTGGGTAATCTACTTCTGTAGTGATACTGCCTCGGAAACCCAAGGAGGGGTCACTATGAGTTGAATGCAACTTGATGGCAGGGAGTTTGGTGTTTTGGTTTATTGTATTAGTTTAGTTAGGTCGTATGTTTCTAGAAATTTATCCATTTCTTCTAGGTTTTCAAATTTGTTTGAGTATAGTTATACAGAGTATTCTGTTATTGCCATTTTAATTTCAGTTGGTCCTGTTCTGATGCCACCCATTTCATTTGTTATTTACATCTCCCCTTTTATTCCTTTGTTAAACTTGTCACTGGTTTATCAATTTTGTTAATCTTTTCAAAGAACAATCTTCTGGTCTTGTTTCTACTGTTTTGCTGTTTCATTTATTTCTGTTCTAATCTTATTTATTTATTTTATTCTGGAGGCTCTATGCTTTTGTTGATACTCTTTTCCTAATTGTTGTAGTTAAGATGTTGATTTTGTTTCTTTCTTCTTTTTTGTTGTGTGTGTTTATTGGTATATATTGACCTCTGCCACTGCTTTAGCTGTGTCCCAAAGGTTTTGGTACACTGAGGTTTCATTTCATTTAATTCTAGGAATTTGTTTCATTTTCGATTTGTTCTATTATCCAGTATTTTTTAAGTAGGGTATTATTCTGTTTCCATGTATTTTAAAATTTCCCCTGATCTTTCTACTATTGATTTCTAATTTTATAGTATTGTGATACAAGATATTTTAATGTTTTTTTTAAGGAAGGAAGGTTGAGCAATCTACTTCCGTAGTGATACCACCTTGGAAACCCAAGGAGGGGTCACTCTGAGTCGGGTTCAACTCGATGGCACATAACAACAACTACTACAATGTTTTTAAATGTATTGAGTCTTACTTTAAAACCAAAAAAACAAACTCACTGCCATAGGGTCAGGTCTGACTCAATTCTGTTAATGTTTGTTCTTTATAGGAACTCTTTCTTGGGTTTCCAAGGCATATCACTACAGAAGTAGATTGCCCACACTTCCTTCTGAGGAGTGGCTGATGAGTTTGAACTGCCAATCTCCTGGTTAGCAGTCATATGCCTTAGGCACTAAGCCACCAGAGCTCCCCAGGCGTACTTTAACCAAAACCAGACCAAACATACTGCTGTCAAGTTAGATCCGACTCATAGCGACCTCTCCTTGGGTTTCCAGAGTGGTATCATGATAGAAGTAGATTGCCCAATGTTCCTTCTGAGAAGTGACTAGTGGGTTTGAACTGCCAGCCTTATAGTTAGCAGTCAAATGCCTTAGGCATTACTTTAGGGTCTAACATATATTTTATTCTGTGAATGATTCATGTGCAATGGAAAAAATGTATATTGCAGAGTTTTGTGGGCATAGAGTGTTTTGTATATGCTTCCAGCATCAAACTAGCTGATTATCTCATTTAAATCTTCTGTATCTTTTTGATTTTCTTGCTAGTTGTTCTGTTCTTCATTGAAAGTAGTGTTTTAAAATCTACTATTATTGTGGAGTTGTGTATTTCTTTTTTTCACTTCTGTTAATGTTTGCTTTTTATATTTTGGGCTCTTTCTTTGGGTTCATAGCTATATATTATTCGTATGTCTTCTTGCTGCACTAACCCTTTAATCATTATATAATGCCTTTCCTTATCTCTTATGCTGGTTTTGCCTAGAAGTTTATTTGATAAGAAATTAGTGTCATCACTCCTGCTCTTTTTCTTTTGTTTTTGCCATTTACTTTGTATTTCACCCTTTGATTTTTAGCTTATTTTAATCTTTGTGTCTAAGGTGAGTCTCTTGTTGGCAGCATATTGATGGATCCTGTTTTGTTATCCATTCTGCTATTCATTTGACTAGTGCATTTAATCCATTTACATTCTATGCAATAATCAAAAGTTATGAAATTACTTCTATCATTCTTTTTGTGATTTTTATAATGATGTTGATTTCTTTGTTCTGTATATTCTGTGCTGAGTTCATTTTGTTATTAGATTTTCTTTTCATTTTTGTTGTTGCTATTGATTTTGTATTTACTAAGTCCTTGTCACTTTCTTCTTTGGGTTACAAGGCTTATTAATTTTCCTTGTGGTTACAAAATTTATTTTTATCTTCGTAAATTTAAAATAGTCTGTTCTATCTTGGTATCATTCTGGTTTCTCCATTTGGAAGTTTTGTAATTTTACATTGATTCCTTCTTGTTGCTTTGTAATTGTTGCCATCTACAGTTAGACATAGCTGGTTCCCTATTTTGAATCATGTATATTTATTTTATTGTTGAGAATTCTATTTCTATGCTGATTTCTAAGTGTTGTTGTCATGTATCTTAATCTAACATTGTTGTCAGATGTTGTTGATTCTCTGTTTGAGGGACCCACTTTACTATTTCTTATAAAATGGAATTTGTTTTTACAAATTCTCTTAATTTCACTTCATCTACAAATGTCATAAATTTGACATCATATTTGAGGGACAGTTTTTTTGGATATATAATTATTCGTTGGCAAGTTCTTTTCTTTCAAGCTTTTATATATGTCAGCCATTTGCCTTCTTCCTGCAGGGTTCTGGCTGAGAAATCAGAACTTGGCCTTACTGTTTCCCCTTTGTAAATAATATTTTGTTTTTCCTGAACTGTTCTAAGGATTCTTTCTTTATCTTTGGTTTTGGAAGTTTTATTATGATATGTCTCTATGACTTGCTTTTGGAGTCTATTCTGTCTGGAGTTCATTGAGCTTCTTGGATGGATATCTTTTCATTTCTCACGGTATTTTCTGCTAGCAAGTCTTTGACTATTTTATTATTATTATTATTATTTTTTTTTTTTGCATCCTCCTGTTTTGGAATTCTAATCACACATAAAGTTTTCCTCTTGATAGTATTTCATGTAATTCTTAGGCTTTCTTCATTTTTCCTTCATTCTTTTTTTCGAATTGTTCCTTATGCAAATTCATCTCATAATTAGCTGATCTTGTCTTCCATTGATTTGATTCTGCTCTTTGTTCTTTCAATATGTTGTCTATTTTAAAAGTTTAATTTTAATTGTCTAGATTTCTGATAGCTATTTTTGTTTAGTTTCTAATTGTCTATTTATTTTGATGTTTTGCTCTTGTATTGTTTTCTTGATTTCTTCTAGAGTATTTTTTGTATTTTCCTTGACTTTTTTTTTGTGTTTTCCAGTTTCCTTAATCTCTTAGAAAGCCGTGTCTAGAAATCTTTTAATTCCTTATCAGGTAGTTATGTTACCTGTTATTCTTCAGGGAGGTTTCCTAGTTCTGTAGTTTGGTCACTTAATTGCCCTATCTTGTCCTGTTTCTTTGTTTTATTTGAGGTTGCCTGTTATGTCTGATACATTTTGGAGTTATATTTATTTGTTGATTATGTGTTGGTCTGCTTCACTCTGATTTTTTTGTTTCATTTTATTTTGATTTATCTGGTCAGGTAGGGTGAGCATGCTACATTAGTTGCTAGTTTGGCAGCACTGAATGCTGTCCACTTGTCTCCAGGTAGATGGAGTAACTGGTGGGGATATGGGCATAAATGTTTGTTTGCTGGTCACAAAAAGTAGCTGCAAGTGGAGTAAGAAAATGACTGTCTACCATTTGTCACTGATCCAGTGGTGCAGGAACCAGGGATGGCACTTATCCACTGAGTATTGTGGTAGGTGTGGCTGACTAGTGGGGAAAAAATATCTGTTTCCCATAGAATGAGTCAGAGAAATAAAAAAGAGAAAAATTGGGTAAAAATAGAGGAAGAAGAAAAGAAACAGGTAAAAATAAATAAAAAGGAAAAAAGAAGTATAAAAAAGAAAGATAACAAAGAAAAAGAAAAAAAGAGGTGTGGTCATTGGTGCTTCTAAGGTGGCTAACAAATGGTGCCCTATCTTCTGGGATTCACATCATTGGCCACAGTGGTGGCAGGCAGCTGTTATGCAATCCTCAGTAGCATGAGTCCATGGAAGCACTGGGAGCGGTGGGCTTGCAGCTTGCAGTTCGGGAGAATGGGTCCTGTCAATCACATGAGTAGAGAGTACACAGAAGGCAATCCACAGGCTTCCACCTGAGTCCAGGTGGCTGCTGGTGAGGGGAGGCTATCTGAGGGAACTGGGCCAGTGAAGGGCAGAAAAAGGGCCATCCCTAGCCACTGTGTTGGTGGAGGCATGAATAACTTCACCTGTGGTTATTGGGAAGGAGTCCTAGGGAAAGGAGGAGAACACGTTTCTCTGGTCGCCGTTCAGTGCATGGCCCACTCATTGCACTTCTGGGCAAGTACAGCCTATTATCCATTTCTTGCTCCAAGTCAATCAAGGCGGGGGTAACACCTAGAATCCAGAGTGTCCAATTGCCATCTCACAGGCTTTCCACTCTGTGTGGGCCCTCAACCCAAACAACTAGAGCTCATTATTGGTGAGTAACTTCATCCTTTTACTGTGTTCTGAAGTTGCCCATGTCATTGAAATTCTTGTCTTCTGTCCTGCAGTTTTCTTTCTTAGATATAGCTTATATTCTTCTCACCTTGTTGCACTCTGAATTTGTTTGCACTGGGTCTCTGTCTTAATGAAAAGTTGGCTTTTCCTTATCTGTCTATGTCTATGTGCTGTCTGTGTCTCAAAATGGCCACCTCTGTGTCAGGTTGCCCCTCTGTCTCTCTCCTCAATCACTGTTTTCATTCTCCTATTAGTGTTTAATCTACTTCTTTATCCTTTCATTTGATGCTCAGAGTTCCAGCATTATTATTATCTTTATCTGTTTCACTTTATTTTTTGAGTCTTCCTTATAGAGAGACTGGACAGAATGTGTCACAAGGATAGCATTTTGTCTCATTCTTAGATCAGCAAATCTTGAGAAGCTATTCACTGGGAGCTCATGAGAAAGGAAAGAGAAAATAAGGAGTCTCAGTTTTTCACCTTGGACAATTGGATAGAAAACAATAGCACTAATCAAAATCATGAAGAATTAGTCAAAAGTTCACTGGTGATAGTTATGGGCACCTAAGAGAACTAATTCTATATTAGACATGTTGTTGTTATGTGCTGTCGAGTCAGATCTGACTCATAGCGACCCCTCCTTGGGTTTCCGAGGCAGTATCACTACGGAAGTAGATTGCCAAACCTTCCTTCCAAGGAGTGGCTGGTGGGTTTGAACCGCCAACCTTCTGGTTAGCAGTCAAGTGCCTTAGGCACTACACTGCCAGAGCTCCCATATTAGACAAATAGGATGGAGTTTTCAGTGTTTCTGGAATTTCAAATAGAGATTTTATTCTTGAAAAAAGTGCTGGGATTTTTCAATATGCCTAAAGAAGTAGAGTTATTAATAGCTAAAAAAAAAAAAAAAAGAAAAAAAATTAAATTACTTCTGGATATTTAAAGGTGTGTGGTAAAGGAGGGAGGATATAGGAGAAACATAATGGAGAACATGGAAGACTTGTTGTTGTTAGGTGCCGTCCAGTTGTCTCTGACTCATAGTCACAGCAGAACGAAACACTGCCCGGTCCAGTGCCAGCTCCATGACCCTTGCTTTACCTGAGCCCATCATTATAGCCACTATGTCAATCCATCTTGTTGAGGGACTTCCACTCTTTTATTGACTCTCTATTTTACCAAGCATGACATCCTTCCCCAGAGAATGGTTCCTTCTTACAACATGAACAAAGTAGGTGAGACAAAGTCTGGCCATTCTTGTTTCCAAGGAGCATTCTGGCTGTGTTCTTCCAGGACGGATCTGTTGGTTCTTTTAGTAGTCTACAGTACTTTCAGCATTCTTGGCCACCACAACTCAAAAGCATCGACTCTTCTTCATTCTTCCTTATTCCTTCTCCAGCTTTCACATGTATACGAGGTGACTGAAAATACCATGGCTTGTTCAGGCACGTCTTAGTCCTCAAGGAGATATATTTGCTCTTCAGTGCTTGAAAGAGGTCTTTTGCAGGAGATTTGCCCAGTGCTACATGTTGTCTGATATCTTGACTGCTGCTTCCATTGATGTTGATTGTAGAATCAAGTAATATGAAGTCTTTGACAACTTCAATCTTTTCTCCATTTATCATGATGCTGCTTATAGGTCCAGTTGTGAGGATTTTTGTTTTCTTTATATAGAAGTCCAATCCATACTGTGGACTGTATTCTTTAAACCTCATCAGTAAGTGCTTCAAGCCATCCTCACTTTCAGCAAGCAAATTTGTGTCATCAATATATCACAGGCTGTTAATGATTCTTCCTCCAATCTTGATGCCACATTCTTCTTCATATAGTCTAGCTATTTTGATTATTTGCTCAGCATACAGATTGAATAAGTATGGTGAAAGAGTAAAACCCTGACACACTACCTTCTTGATTTTAAACCATTCAGTGTCCCCTTGTTCTGTTCAAATGACAGCTTGCTGGTCTATGTACAGGTTCCTCATGAGTACAATTAAGTGTTCTAGAATTCCCATTCTTCTCAATGTTACCTATAATTTGTTATGATCCACACAATTGAATGCTTTTGCATAGTCAATAAAATGCAAGTAAACATCTTTCTGGTATTCTTTGCTTTGAGCCAAGATCCATCTGACATCAACAATGATATCCCTTGCTCCACATGCTCTTCTGAATCCAGCTTTTATTTCTGGAAGTTCTCTGTCAATATACTACTGTAACCATTTTTTAATTATCTTCAGTAAGATTTTACTTACATGTGATATCAATGATATTGTTTGATAATTTCCACATTCTGTGGGATCACCTTTCTTTGGAATGACTGCAAATATGAATCTCTTCCAGTTAGTTGGCCAGGTAGCTGTCTTCCAAATATCCTGGCATAGTCAAGTGAGTGCCTCCAGCATGGCATCCATTTGTTGAAACGTCTCAATGGGTAACTCCTCAATTCCTGGAACCTTGTTTTTTGACACTTCTTTCAGTGCAGCTTTGACTTCTTCCTTCACTACCATTTCATATGCCACCTCCTGAAATGGATGAACAACAACGAATTATTTTTTGGTACAGTCAGTGACTCTGTGTATTCTATCCATCTTCTTTTGATGATTCCTGCATTGTTCAATATTTTTCCCACAGAATCTTTCAATATTGCAACTTGAGGCTTGAATTTTTTGCTCAGTTCTTTCAGCTTGAGAAATGCTGAGCGTCTTCTTTCCTTTTGGTTCTATAACTCCAGGTCTTTGTACATTTCATTATAGTAATTGGTTTTGTCTGCTGGAGCTATTCTTTGAAATCTTCTCTTCAGCTCTTTTATCTTGTCATTTCTTCTACTTGCTTTAGCTACTTTCCATTCAAGGATACTGGTTCTCTCTATGTCCAGAAAGGTACAAGACAATGAAAAGAACAAAACAATGGTGTATCAATTCAGCTAGATAGTAAGCAAGTATAATAAAGGATACAAAAGCAGTATTAATCTCACCATCCTTATCAAAACTAGCACTAATATTGATGAATAGAAAGCAATAAGATCAGGTTGGCTAATCCTTATGACCTGCATTTCAAATAATATAGAAAGAAGTATGTAATGGGCCTCTCCTTTGGTAACGTGCTTCACAAGATATATTGAAACAGACTGATAAAAGTTTTATGTAGCAATAGAAAGCTTAATAGCAACGGTAATGTCAGGTGGCTGTAGATAGAAATTAAATAATTAAGTCATGATAAATTATAAAGTTTGAACCGGAAATATTGTATAAGAGAAATTGAGATTTTTTTTCTTCTTCACTCTTACTTGTGCCTGACTTACCAAAGATAGGGAGCATTGTGTAATGTATTGAACATGATAAAGAAATGAATGCTCTTTTATTATAGTAATATGTCAGAGGGAGACTGGGAGGAGCATATGCCTTCTACAGTATAGACATTTTGATTGTTTTTTACATAATTTACCCTGAGGCTAGACCAAAGAAACCCCTCCTCCCTCTTCTTGCTCATCCCAGAGAACTGGAATATCATTTTGCAGAATAATTTATGGAAGTTGGCCCACAGAAAAAAAGGGGCCTAGGGCAAAATAAAACATAGGAGGAATGAGGAGTTTGCTGGAGTGGAACAAAATGGGATCAGATACAGAGCAAACGATTTTGGTAGACTTTGGCTTGGCATGTGGTCTTGTTCTCTCATTCCTTAGGCACATTTCTTAATACGAGTGTCTGCAAACAAAGAGTTATCACTGGCAGAGACAGTGCATGACTTCCAGTCACTCTCATTTTCAGTTATTCTCTGAGCAGTCCAACAAGGGTTAGGTCTCTGAAGCTTGGATGTAGCCAATACTATGATGATCATGAAATCACAAGAAGAAGATAGGTCTGTTTAGAATTGTTATGTCCATTGTGATTCACTCCAGCCTCCTGTATGTCTTAAGCTGCAGGCTGCAGAGCAATATTTAGCAATGCTTCCTATACTTGATGTTCTGACACATACTGTCAAGAACAATCTGGCATATTCTGACTCACCTTTGCTGGCAGGTCTAGAACAAGAGCTTAATTTAGCACTAATTTCAATTTAACTCCAGAAATTGAAGAACACAAGGGGAGCTTAAAAGAAAAATTTCAAGCTAAGTGTAATTTTGTTTTATCTTCTAATGAATAGGACAAGAAAAATGAAAAGGAGAGGTATCAAATAGATCATAAGATCTCCATCTTCATTGTGTGTTCTGTTTTCTAATGATAATTATGTTACAGTTCAAGTACATTGAGGGCCATGTTAAAGTACTCTGAATAAATAGAATTACCGTACCTGAATCTTGAAGTTCTGTATATCATTAAAGTATGGAGAAAGGAAAAACAAAAGAAAGAAAGTAGAAGTGTGTGCTTATTATTGACTTCTGAATAAATGTAGTTATTACCAGCTCCAAGGAAACTGAGATAGTTCATTAATTTTCCAAGTCATGTTATGAATATTATTATTATATATTTGCCTGTTCAGTTGTATCAGATTACTCTTGAGTATCAGCCATTGATGCTAACTAACTTCCATGGAGAAATAAATGGTAAATTTAGATAGCAGAAGTATGTTTGGTGGCATCTTAGTGTCAGATCTGCAGAATTTTTAAGGTGCTAACTTGTTGAGGAAACTGTTTTAAAATGGTCTCTTGATGATTTTTAATTCTGTCATATGTCTGTAAAATTGAAGGTGCATGTAGTATCTTGAAAAAGCAAAAATGTCACTTTGAAGACCAAGGTGTACCTGACCTAGTCCATGGTATTTTCAATTGCCTCATAGGCATGTGAAAGAAGAACAATGAATAACGAAGCTCAAAGAAGAATTGATGTCTTTGAGTTATGGTGCTGGTGAAGAATATTAAATACACCTTTGACTACCAGAAGGAACAAATCTGTCTTGGAATAAGTACAACTAGAAAATTTCTTAGAAGTGAGGATTGAGGATGTCTGGTAATTTGCACAAGTTATCAGGAGGAAGTAGTACCTAGAGAAGGACATCACTCTTGATGAAATAGAAGGTCAACGAAAAAGGGACCCTAAATGAGATGGACTGATACAGTGATTAAACCAATAGGTTCAAACACAGCAATGATTATGAGGATGGTTCAGGACTTGGCAGTATTTTGTTCTGTTATTCATAAGGTCAATACAGGCAGCACTGACTTGAGGGCACCTAACAACAACAATTTAGTATCTTGACAGAAAGGAACCAAGTGCTGAGAAATCTCTTATTCACTGGTTCTTCTCAAGTAACTTGAATAAAATAAAATAAAACTTACTGCTGTTGAGTCAATCCCAACTCATAGCAACCCCTCCTTGGGTTTCCAAGGCAGTATCTCTACGGAAGTAGATTGCCCAGGCTTCCTTCTGGGGAGTGGTTGATGGGTTTGAACCACCAGCCTTCTGGATAGTAGTCAAATGCCTTAGACACTACACCAGGTAACCTCAAGGAAGTGAAAAAATGTTAGCAAACAGCAGAATTGAAGTCATGTCTGCGTCAAGATTGTGCAGTCTCGTGCTAATGGCTCAGTACTCCAAGGGAAGGTGACTTGAGGTAGCCTGAGCACTAGAGAGAGGGAATATCCAGTTCTTGATCACTGTTCTCTACTGCCTTCACTGTCAGTGACTCTGTGAGAAGCTAGAGCTGACAGCCTCTGTGGCTAAAGGCATAGTGCCTTTGTTCTGAATTCTTCTTTTCATTGTTTATGCTGATCTTCTTATGTAATTTGGCCAACATGACTTTGTGTTGGGTAGTTACTTGGTTATTTTGTGATATTTATGGCAAAGTTATCACTTAATACTACTCAACTTTTCTTATATTTCTAAAGTGTTCTGCCCAGCTCTGGTTGCATGTTTTACTTGAACATTGTTTTTTTTTTTTTTTTTTGTGTGTGTGTGTGTATGTGATTATGTATTTAACTTGGACACTATTACTGGTGGTGAATTCTTAGCCATAATCAACATTCAAAATACTCATTGATGAAAGAAAGAGACATTTTAACTTCATTTTAAAGAGAAAGTCACATCTTGGTTAGCCAAAGGATGAAAATATTTCTCTTGCCCCTTGACAATTTCTATGTTACATTATTAAACATCTTTTTCCCTTCTCTCTCTCAGTTGCAGAAGACCCAGGTATGATTATTTATGTTTACATTCTGATTATAATGTCACTTAATTGGATGGATTATTGATGTGATCGAATTCTATTTATCTTATATGTTTATGCTTCCTCTCCACTCTTTGTAGTGAGACACCTATTTAAAGACCAGCAAGTGCCTTCATGAATGCATACCAGCACCATCCAGCCCAAATTATATTTTAATTTTAAAATTAACAACAATGTCACCAAAATTCTAAACAAAGAAAATTACCTTCTGGATTATCCATGATATTTACATAAATGGCCAAAAAAAATGGTGATAAAATGATGCTAACTATGGACATTTTTTCTACAGTAGTTTAAAATTGCTCTTTGGTCTCTCAATTATTTAATCAGTTGAAGCTAACCAAACTGGTTAATATTAAGATGGGGTTTACCTGGTCCATAGCTTTGAGGGAAATGATTGAATAAAAAATAAAGGAAAAATTTAATACATGTTTGACATAATGAAAAGCAACATTTCCACTTGTCAACTGGATATATAGCCTTATGTAGAAAATACAACCACTATTTCTTTAGTGCTAAATTCTTCAGCTGGCTAAGGCCTTAGACAAGTTAACTTTTCACAAATTCAAAGTGCTAAATACCTCATGGAATAAACCCAAAATGAACTCATAATGAAATTCTTCAAAATATGAAACTTATTATGAGATTTTATATGCCTGCTGCCTCCTGTCATATTGAAGCATGTCTAACTCCCCAAGAAACACTGAAATAAAGCCTTCGTAAATGCAAGTCCTGCTATTTATTGCTTTTTTCATCACATAAAATTAACATCCACCTCTCTTGCCCTCTACTTTTCAACACTATGTCAGCACCAGAATGCATTATCTATTCAGGGTCCAGGAGATGTTTATAATTTTCCACTTTAGTTTGTCCAGACCTTGAGAATAGAATATCTTCTTACTCTAATTTCTAACCCTTGACAGAAGCTGCAATAGAACTCAAGATTCTGCAAATGCAGCTTGTCCATCATTACGTTGTTTTTGGAGATAGTCACTCATTCTTTTAAAATGGGTTCTTGAACGCCCATTCAACTAATTTCGACTAATGAAATCACATTGTTGAATGGGGGCAGTTGGGCTCTTCAGGCCAGGAATGCCTGGACGACTATTCCCCCATAGTCATAGCCATGGCAGATTACTTCTGAAGGCTAAGAACAATTACTTTAATGCCTAATCCCTGGGTTTCATTTTCAAGTGTCCTTTTTGGGAAAAATATATTTGCGAGTCATTTTTACTGTTTTATTTCTTTTTATTTTTTCCCCAAAAATCCCACCCCTTCCTAATCTTTTAAGAAAGAACTTTTAAAAGAGGTTTTGCTTTTTTTTTAAGGAGTTCTTTCACTTTCTTAGGTTTATAAAGTAAAAGAATTGCTAATAAATCTAGTAAGAGTAGGTGTAGTAAGAATACATAAAACAAATCCAACCTAGATGCCCATCAACAGTAGAATGGATAAGGAAACTAAGGTACATACACACAATGGAATACTATGCAACACTAAAGAATAATATAGAATCTACAAAACACTACATAACATGGATGAACGTGGAAGACATTATGCTGAGTGAAATAAGTCAATCACAGAAGGACAAGTATTAGTTCGTTATTGTAAAAAGTCAAAGAAAGGCTTATATATGGAAGGAAACTTTCTTTGATGGTTACAAGAGGTGGAGGGGAGGGAAGAGAACACTATATATATAAAAAAAAAAATCCAAACAAACAGAAAGAAAAACAATAATTCTACTGCCACACAGAGTGGCTGGGGAGTTAGAACAACCATCCTTTTTATTAAGAAAGCTAAACTTTTAACCAGTGCACCAACAAGAATGATAATAGTTAACTTACTCAGGATGTGTAGCTTTGGATCTGGTACATTTATGAATGATGATAGGGAAAAACATTTCATAAATTTTCCAGTGAAAGTAAACATTCCCCTTCCCCTTTTTAAAAAAAAAAAAAAAAAAGATAATTCAAGTGAGAAGAGTCCTTCCTTATACTGTGAAATCTAGAATCTAACAACTCAGGTATAAAAACAAGCTTCTATTATACTTACTGGTTTGCGCACCATTATATATTATTTAAGTGTTTGCACATGACATAAACTTGACCTTGAAATTAGACTATTTTTTTGACCTTTACACATAATGTTTGTACTTACCTTTCTCCTGTCTAACAATATTATAAATAATTGTTCTATAGGCAGATCCAACAGCAAAGAAGGGAGACATTGAAATAAATAAAAATCTACCTATTTCCATCTGTGGTATAACTGTCTTTTGCTCTCTCTTCTTTCCTTAATTTCTCCTCTCTCTTTCTGCCTTCTATATCATTACCGGTACGGTGATCTAACCATCTTCTGACTATTATCTATCCTTCCTTTCACCCATCTGCCCCCATCCATCTATTCATCTATCCATCCATTATTTAGTAAGCATCCTTTCCTTCTTCCCTTCAAATGAGATCATGTTGTGCACTGATTTCTACCTTGTTAGTTTCCCTTAATGATATATTTTGGACTTATTGCTCTACCATCACATTTAACTCTACCTGATCCTTTTTATAATGGCTGCATTTTTGTTGTTATTTGCTGTAGAATAGGATCTGACTCATGACAACCTTATGTATAACAGAAAGAAACATTGACTAGCCCTGTCCATCTCCATTATCTTTGATAAATTTGAACCCATTGTTGCAGCTATTGTGTCAATCAATTTCACTGAAGATTTTCCTTGTTTTTGCTGCCCTTCTGCCAAACATCATGTCTTTTTCAGAAGTTGATCTTTTCTGATGATGTGTCCAAAGTAAGTTAGCTGACATCTTGCCATCCTCACTTCTAAGGAGTACTCTGTCTGTACTTTTTCCAAAACTGATTTGTTCATTCTTCTGGATACTTATAGTATATTCAAAATTCTTCACCAACACTACAGTTTGCATATATCAATTTTACTTCTTTCTTCCTTTTCTCATTGCCCAACTTTTGTTTGCATATGAGGTGATTAAAAGAAAAATGACTCTGGTTACTGCACCATAGTCATCAAAATGACTGACATCTCTGCAGCTAATTTGTCCAACGTAGTATGTTGTTTGCATAGTATAGTTGCATCAAACCAATAAATAGATTGCTTTTGAATGGATTGACTCAGTGACCTTATACGACAGACTAGAACTTCTCTACAAGGTTTTCAAAACTGTAATCTTTATGGAAGCAGACTGCTATATCCTTCTTCCATGGAGGAGTTCATGGGTTTGAACTGCTGAACTCTTGGTTGCAGCCCAGCACTTAACCACTGCATCACTAGATATCCCTGTGGTTGCATAAAAAGAAACAAATTATTTGATTAATAATTATACTAGTAATTATTAATGATAAATGATAGTTAACTAACAATTAACCTACTCAGTCCCCAACCATTAGTATTTAAGTTTTTCCTTATTTTTTTATTGCAAACAACATTTGTAGATTCAAACATTCAAGAATTCCCTGAAATAAGTAAAACAACAGGCTTTCCCAACTTTGAGAGAAAATATAAGTATGTTAAAACTAGCACTATATCTATATGCATATGTGTATACATGTATGTGTTTGCATACATATGTGGTAGTTAGAATTGTGGGTCAACTTGGCTGGGCCTTGTTGAGTGGCTGGGCAGCTAGGTGTAGTTATTCTCCATTGTGAGATTGGTAATTAACTCCATGGTAGAATCTACTGGAGCAACTGAGAAGATGCTTTAGGGATGTGGGCTGCTTCCAGTATGTAAGAAGCAACTTTGAGGAAGGTCTTTAGCTTATGGCACCCTTGAATCCTACATGTAGCTGAGTCATTGTTCAGCAGCCTGCTATGTTGTCTGCCAATCTTAGAACTGTTAATGGGACTTGAATCAATGGCCTGCCATGTGTTTGGTAATATCATGACTGTGCCGTATTATTTATCAACCTTGGGTTTGTCAGCCTCAGCAGTCAGCAGCTATCTGAGTGAAGAAAAGCCTCTAGCTTCAGTGGGCTGGGAGCAGGAGGCAGAGCTGAAGCCCAACCCCTAGACCCTAGCACTTTGAACTTGGAATTCTAGCTTCCAGAGCTGTAAGAGAATAAACTTCTGTTTGTTCAAGCCATTCCATTTCTGGCCTATTCCTGTTAGAGAGACACTATAGGTAACCAAAACACATGTATATTCATATATATATTAAAACACATAGGAGACAGTTACAGATACCTCTTAGATAAAACAAAACATCTCATGGGATTGGTTTACTAGGTTTAATACTTAGGACCACAGTCTTACTGGATAACTCAGTCAATTCGCATAATAACATTTACTAAGGTTTATTTTTTACACCTTAATTTGGTGAAGAGTGTCTGAGATCTTGAAAGCTTGTCAGTGGTCATCTAAGATACAACTATTGGTCTGTCATCCAGAGCAAAAGAGAAAGAAGGAAAGCAAAGACTCAGAAACTAGTCTACAGGACTAATAGCCTACATAAACCACAGCCTCATCTACCCAGAGACAGAAGAACTAGGTCTTGCCCAGATTCCACTACTAACCATTTTGAACAGGAACACAACAGATGCATTCTGATAGAATGGTAGGAAAACGTAGAATAAAACTTAAATTCTTAAATATTCTGGACTTAATGACCTGGTTGAGATTATTGTCCTGAGATATTCTTTAAACTTTAAATTGGAACTACTTTTGGAAGTCACCTTTCAGCCAAATAACAGATTGGCTCATAAAATAAAGAATATCATGTCACTTGTGAATACTGCTCCTTTTAAAAAATAATCTATACAAGACCAAATCCTTGTTACTCTAAAACAAGGATTAGATTGGTAAAGGGGCAGGGACACTAGAATACTAGAAACAGAACAACCTCAACAGACATAATGAAAAAGTTGACACATCGTGAAAAATTTAACCAATGTCACTGAAATTTTTACGTGACAACCTAATTTGCTGTGTAAACTTCACCAAAAGCACTATAAAAGGTTATTTAAAAAAAAAACAAAAAACCTAGCATTAAATCATTTTTAAGCTAAGATCTTTCCACCAGCTTGATGACAGGGAAGTTCAGTGTTTTCCAGGACCACCACTTCTCAAATATTTCAGAAAATCCCTAAGGTCATGATCATATTTTTCTTAAATATTGTTTAGCCTCAAAGTTAATGAGTTCTAGGTACAATTCACCCCAGTGTGCCCTCTATTGATGGTTTTGAGACACTCACCACCCACAAATCAGAGATTCAGCCCTCTCCAATTTCTTTTTTTTTCCTAGAAATCATCAAAAATCAGTGTAAAGATATGGGAGGTCTTAGATATAATCACAGCTTACTAAAGCTTAGTAATACCTCTTCTCAGGCTGTTTAGCATTTCATTATCCCTGTTGTTGTTGTTGCTAGGTGCCATCGAGTGGTCTCTGACTCATAGTGACCCTATGCACAGCAGAATGAAACACCACCCGGTCCTGCGCCAGCTCCACGATCCTTGCTATACTTGAGCCCATCACTGCAGCCACTGTGTCAATCTATCTTGATGAGGTCCTTCCCCTCTTTGGTCGATCCTCTACCATACCAAGCATGACATTCTTCTCCAAGGAATGGTCCCTTCTGATAACATGACAAAAGTAGGTGAGATGATAATATTCCCTACTTACCTCTTAACTGCTGTTTTCCATCACTCTTGGAGTACCCATCCCTTCTTTTAGACAATATGTCTACTCCATCTCAGGTTTCTGTCCATGTCTGATTTTCTCTCTTTGACCATAAATTATATTATTATTCACATTTCACTTCCAATATACTTCCTTTGTCTGCCTTCTGAATTTCTTAAGTTACTGACACTGCCTATATTCTACTTGGGTATATCCACAGGGATGTTGCCAAGTTCTCAACCACCAGTGGTTCTGGGAGTACAGATTTCTGTTTCTTTGTTACTTGTCTCTCAAGCTTCTTCCTCTTTCATTATCTCCTGATATTCAATTCTCACCACTTACTTGTGCAGGGAATGGAGTGAAGTGGTCATACAAAGCTTCTCACTGAGTAGGACAACAACTCCCGTCAAACTTCAGAAATTATTTCAGAATCTGAAATCTGCATCAATATGACAGACTCCTTACTCACTTTTACTGGTTTTCTGTAAAGCACTCTGACCTCCAATATCCCATGACCCCCTTCCCAATATCAGTTAATCAGATTAAGTTGTATATGTCTAAATTCCTGTTATATTTCCATATTTAAACTATTAGAAAATCCCTTTGTCTCTTTCTTTGAGATATTCTCAGAATATTGCTGCTTACCACCCTCATCCAGTACTATTACACTGTTTCCAGACAGCATCTTTCTTCACCTGGATGAATACGACACCCTTCTAACATCTCTTCTTGCTTCTGTTCTTGACTTTGTACTGTCACCAGCCATAGAGTGATTTTTAATTAAAGTCAGATCAAGTAATTTCTCCAAAGACTTCCCATCTCACTCAGAGTAATGCAAAGTACTAAAATATTATGTATTGAATTATGTTCCCCCAAAATATGTGTTGTAAATCCTAACCTCTATGCCTGTAGTTAGAATCCCATTTGGGATTATTATGGGATTTGTTATGTTAATAAGGCAGGATTAGTATACAGCATATCTTGAGTCAATTTCTTTTGAACTATTAAAAGAGATTAAACTAGCAAACAGAGACGGAGACAGAGAGAATTGAGGTAAGACAGACAGATGGTAAGACACGTGCAGATTTCTAGGAACCAGGAAATAGAAGCTGAAGAAATAAGGATCTTCCTCCAGAGCCAACAGAGAGCCAAAGGCTTCCCCTAGAGCCAGCACTCTGAATTTGGACTTTTAGCCTCCTAATCTGTGAGAAAATAAATTTCTGTTTGTTAAAATCATCACTTCTGGTAATTCTGTTATAGGAGCAGCAGATAACTAAGACATATGCTTACAAAGCCCTTGGTGAATTAGATCCCTGCTACTCAGTGATCACATCTCCTTCCATGCCTCCTGCCGCTCAGTTGGCTACAACCACATTAGCCTCCTTGCTGTCGTTGAAACAGCCATCATGTTCCCACTTCAGGGCCTTTGTGCTTGTGGTTTTCTCTGGGAATGTTCTCTCCCAGATATCAACATGTTTTGTTTTATGTCCTCTTTTGAGTCCCCGTTTACTTTTCACTTTATCAGAGACAGTTTCATTGCTATTTTATGAAATAATATTTCCTGTTATTTTTCATCCCCCCTTTCTCTGCTTTATTTATTTATTTTTGTAGCACTTATGGACAGTTGATATACGTTGATTTGATGATTTGTTGGACCATTTCTTGCTCATTGTTTCTGCAATGTAAGCTTGTTGAAGACAACGGCTTTGTTGAAGTGTGGAATGAATGAATGTAATAATTATTTTGTTCACTGACTTCTTGGTTCCTATGAGAATCAGGGAATCTGGATGGACAATTATAAAACATGCAAGCATTTCTAGAACAGTTAAAAAGCTCTTTGAACTTTCTATAACATTTAAGTGTTGTGTACTCCAATTTGTCTATGAGCTTTCTGTAATGTTTAAGTGTGCTTGGCTCATTTATGTGTGAATAGATACACACAGTGACTCTGTGGGTGGGGAGTGTTGCCTCCTCCATATGCCAGCATCTCTAAGTCTCAGTTTTTACCCAGCCAATATGCTCTTCTTCTTCCTTTTTTTTTTTTTTTAAGATATATTGTGCATTAGGTAAAAGTTTACAGAACAACTGAGTTTCTCATTTGATAGTTTGTACAGAAGTGTTCCATGACATTCGTTGCTTTCCTCACATTGAATCAATACTTTCCCCATTTCCACCCTGTGTTCCCCATTTCCTTTCATCCAGATTTTCTCCCCCTTCCTGCCTTCTCGTCTTTACTTCTGGTCAAATATCCTTTTGATCCTGTATAATTTATTATTCTAAGGAAATGTTCCTCCCAGGTATTACTGTTTAGTTTATGGAACTATTATTTGGCTGAAAGGTGGTCTCTAGGAATGGCTTCTGTTCTAGGTCAGAAGGGCTTCTTAAGTTTATAGTCTTGGAGGCTCCTTCAGTCTCTGTCAGATCCGTAAGCCTGGTCTTTTTGTAAATATGATTTTTTTGTTGTTCTATATTTTTCTCCTGCTCTGTCTACAACCTTCTGTTATGATCCCAGTGAGAGCAGTCAGTTGTAGTAATTGGGCATATCGTTTCTCTGGTCTCACAGTTGTGTAGGCTGTGGTTCATATATTCTATTAGTCCTTTGGACTAATTGCTCCCTCAATCTTTGGTTTTCTTCACTCTCCTTTGTCCCAGATGGAAATAGACCAATGTTTAACTGTATTTTAAATGGTCACTGGCAAGCTTTTAAGACCACTGACACTAGTCCTCACCAAATAGGACAGAGAACATTGTCTTCACGAACTATATTATGACAATTGATGAAGATGTTCCCAAGCTTAAGAATTTCATCCTGTGAAATGTTTGATTATGTCTAAGAAGTTTCCATTACTTGCTTCTTGTGTGCTCTATTGTCTATATTAATATAGATGAAACACTTAAAATTATGTATGTTGAAATATCTACACTCAAACCTATATCTATAGATGGGTGTGCTCCCCTAAGCCAATATGTTCTTTTCTATTCACTCTATGTTCAGTCGTTATAATCCCTTTGAAACTTCTATACCATTTTAAGAAACAGTAGGGAAAGGAAGATACAATCTTTTAATTAGAACACCTAGTACTTTTCTAGAGCTAGGGCCTTTATTTCCAAGGGTCAAATAGTCTTAAAAATTCCTTAAAGATTTTGTGTATTTCATTGTACATAAATTATATTTCAATAAAATGTATTTTAAACAATTCCTTAAAGAGCCTAGAGTTAGAGTGGCTTGCAAATTTCATTTTTGGGTGCCAATTCTGTTTCCAAAATTGCTTTTATCTTACCCCTGGCCTGTTCAACACTGTTATAACACTTAGGGTTCTTTCTGATACTGGAGGACATCTCTTAGGGATTTGTGAGATCTAGAGGCTGGCAAATAGATGCCCTTTGCTTAACAGCAAACCTGAGGTGGTTGTAATTCATTTGTATGAGTGGGCTGGTATCTATATCATCAGAATCTGTCACAAATCAGAGGACTAAAGGAGCTACTGAACAGCCCATATTTGGAGAACCTTTCATTTTGGTGTTTAATGTGGATCTTGGATCAGAGACATTTAGTTATTACATTAATTTCTGATGGTTAAGTGGAAGGTGTCAAAATTGATTCCACCCAGAGACCAACTCCTTGTGCCAGTAACATGGTATTTCCTGGGTGCTACCTGTGTGCTAAAAGACTAGTTCATTAAAGAAGAGTGTTACTCATTCCATGTGTTTTCAAGCAAATTTCTAGGCCAGTCTTCACTTTGAAAACTTAATTTTATTTTCAAAAAGCTTTGATTTTTCAAACCTAAAAGTGGATTTACCTATAATGAATTGCTAGTGTTTACTGATTTTCAAATGGTGGCAACAGTTACTCTTTCCCTCCAAAGATGAATGGTGCTTATTCTAAACTTGATGTCCTTTGAAATTGTTTGCTGAACTCAGATTTAGAACTGTACTGATCTCTGGAGCTCTCTTATAATTGCTTTGTTCATCCTTCTTTATTTTCTCCTTAAAAGTAGCCTCCACCCTGTCCCTTCCAACATTAGGTTCTCTCCCTAGAACAGTGCCAACCACCTTTGCTTTTTTTTGCTGCCTAAAAATAAATAAACCAAACCAAACCAAAATAAAACAAAACCCAAACTCACTGCTGTAGAGTAGAATCTGACTCATGGCAACTGGCAGTATCACTAAGGAAGTAGATTGCCCAATCTTCCTTCTGAGGAGTGGCTGGTGGGTTTGAACCACTAGGCTCCAGGTTAGCAGTCAAATGCCTTAGGCACTATGCCACTAGAGCTCCCTAAAAATAAATGGAATCACTTAATTAAGGGAAAGCCTAGCCTGACTTCTTTTTAGCTATGACACTTTTCTCTAAAGCTTTCAGGAACAGGATTTTTTTTCCCCCTATAAAACATAGACAGATATTTTATTCCTGCCATTTGACAGGTCTTAGTAAATTTAACCTCTGTGGTTCTGAATACATCCATTTTTAACTCCTGTTTAAATGTTCGATAAATATGCCACAGTTAAGAAAGTTCTGTCTGCCCAGATCTCTTGAATGACTTCTAGAAACCTGCAGGCTTTCAATTAACCATTTCATCTCTTCTTCTTTTACTGTTTTTCATCTTTTTAGCATTTCATTGGCATGTTTAAGCTATAGTGCAAGGTCTCCTCATTTGGGGCTGGCAAAGAATTGTACAAAATATTTCTACATTTTTAGGACACTGGGGTCCCATTAAAAGTTGAAATCATCCCAGTACAGAAGTTCATCTGTGAGCAGTATGGCCTGAGATACAGATGTCTGTCTGTCAGCTTCCTTACACTTATGGCTGGAGAGATACATTCACACTAAATATTTGTCACATCTGATAAGTCTCACTCTATTCTAGGATGCTTTAGAAAGTCTTTATTGGGAACAGGGGACTTAAGTATCACATTCTAGATGACCCTCTTTTTATATGATACTGTATATGATCAGATATTGATTATCACATCCCCATAGTTTGTATAGAGTTGTATTTTTTGTTTGTTTATCTCCACTGGGCTTTCAAAAAGCCCATTAAAAATAAACAACCCTGTTTCCTTTAAGTCAGCTCTGACTCATAGCAATCCTACATATGTCAGAGTGGAACTATGCTCTATAGAGTTTAAAATGGCTGATTTTATCAGTAGTAGATTTCCAGGTCTTTCTTCCAAGGTGCCTCTAGGTGGACTTGACTTATCAATCTTTTGGATAGCAGCCAAACATATTAGCCATTTGCACCATCCAGAGACTCCAAAGCAGTTTTTAAACCAAACCAAACTCACTGCTGTTGAGCCATTTCTGACTCACAGCAATCGCTCCTTGGGTTTCCAAGGTGCTGGTGGTTGTTGTTATTGTTATGTGCCACTGAGTCATTTCTGACTCATAGTGACCTTATGTACAACAGAATGAAACACTTCCCAGTCCTGTGCCAGCCTCATGATTCCTACTATACGTGACCCCATCACTGCAGTCAGTGTGTCAATCCATCTCATTGTGAGTCTTCCCTCCCTTTACTGACCTTCTATTTTAGAAAGCATGACATCCTTCTCCAGAGAATGGTCACTTCTGACAACATGACAAAAGTAGGTGAGATGAAGTGTGGCCATTCTCACTTCCAAGGAGCATTCTGGCTGCACTTCCTTCAGGACAGATTTGTTAGTTCTTTCAGCAGTCTATGGTGCTTTATCACTGTTTTGTTTATCCTTCTTTTCTTTCTCCTTAAAAGTGGCCTCCACCCTGTCTCTTCCAACATTAGGTTCTCTCCCTAGAACAGTGCCAATCACCTTTGCTTTATGGACTGCCTAAAAATAAATACTGCCCCCCCACACACACTAAAAAAAACCTCACTGCTGTCAAGTAGGATCTAACTCATGGTGACCCCTCCTTGGGTTTCCAAGGTTTTATCACTATGGAAGTAGATTGCCCAATCTTCCTTCCAAGGAGTGACTGGTGGATTTGAACCACCAGCCTTCTGGTTAGCAGTCAAATGCCTTAGGCACTACACCACCAGCTTCTCAGATTATTTGCTCAGCATACACATTGAATAAGTATGGTGAAAGGATACAACCCTGATGCACTCCCTGATTTTAAACCATGCAGTAGCCCTTTGTGTGGTAATTAAGTTTGTGTGTCAACTTGACTGGTCCTAGTTTAGTGGCTGGGCACCTAGATGTAGTTATTCCTCATGGTGAGATTGGTAATTAACTCCATGGTGGAATCTATTGGAGTAGCTGGGTAGCTGAGTAGGTGCTTTAGGGATGTGGTCTGCTTCCAGTATGTAAGAAACAACTTTGAGAAAGGTCTCCAGCTTATGGCATGCTTAAACCCTGCATATAGCCATATCACTGTTCAACAGCTGCCATGCTATGTGGACCTGGAGACTTTCAATGGACTTAAATCAATGGACTGCTGTGTTGTTTGGTAATATTTGGACTGTGCCTTTTCACTTGTCAACCTTGGGTTTGTCAGCCTCAGCAGCCAGCAGCTGTCTGAATGAAGAAAACCTCCAGCTTCAGTGGGCTGGGAGCAGGAGGCAGAGTTGAAGCCGAAGGTTGTGGGTCTTTCACCCAGCCCCTAGAGCCTACCACTTTGAACATATACTAAAAGCCTCCAAACTGTATGAGACTAAAACTCCTGTTTGCTAACACCATTCTGTTTGTGGTATATTCCTCAGAGCGGCACTAGGTAACAAAAACACCTTATTCTTTTTGAACACCAGCCTCCTGGTCTATGGTACAAGTTCCTCATAAGTACAATTAAGTGTTCTGGGATTCCCATTCTTCTCAAAGCTATTCAAAATTTGTCATGATCCACACAATCAAATGTCTTTGCATAATCAATAAAACACAAGTAACCATCTTTCTGGTGTTTGTTTGACCCAAGATTCATCTGACATCAGCTATGATATCCCTCACTCCATGTCCCCTTCTGAATCCAGCTTGCAATTTTGGAAGTTCGCTATCAATATACTGCTGCAATCATTTTTGAATTATCTTCAGGAAGATTTTACTTGCATGTGACATCAATGATATTGTTTGATAATTTCCACATTTTGTGTGATCACCTTCTTTTGGAATGGGTACAAATATGGATCTCTTCCAGTCAATTGACCAATAAGCTGTCCTCCAAATCTCTTAGCATAGCTGAGTGATTGCCTCATCTGTTTGTTGAAACATCTCTGTGGATATTCTGTCAATTCCTAGAGCCTTGTTTTGCACCACTTCCTTCATTTCAGCTTGAACTTCTTCCTTCAGTGCCTGGGTTCTTGATCATATGCCACCTTCTGAAATGGATGATCATCTACCATTTCTTTTTGGTATAGTGACTTTGTATTCCATCCATTTCCTGTTGATGTTTCCTGCATCATTTAACATATTGCCCATAGAATCTTTCAATATTACAATTCAAGGCTTACACTTTTTCCTCAGTTCTTTCAGCTTGAGTAATCCTGAGGATGTCTTCCCTTTTGGTTTTCTAACTTCAAGTCTTTGTATATTTCATTATAATAATTGACTTTTTCTTCTCGAGCTGCCCATTGAAATCTTCTGTTCATCTCTTTTATCTTGTCTGAGATAGCATCTCTATGGAAGTAGATTGCCCAGTTTTCCTTCCAAGGAGTGGCTGGTGGGTTTGAACCACCAGCCTTCTGGTTACCAGTCAAATGCCTTAGGCATTACGCCACCAGAGCTCCCAAGCAGTCTATTAGAGGTCATCAATTTAAATATTACTGAGTTCATTACTTGAGTGTAGCACTAACAAAGCATTCTCAGACTCAACATCTGTTATTGGTGTACAAGTCTTCTCACTGTGTCTCAGCCATTGTTCCAAAATCAAAGTGGCTCAAGCTCTAGAGTTAGTAAACAATCTGCCATATAAATGTGTATTCTCCAGGACTCAAATCATAATTATAGATGACTTTCTCCCCTCACAAATATAACCATTATGTTCAAGGCCTCATCACATTGTGAGAATTTCTTGGCATCATATTAAAATTGATACAAAATTTTCATTTTTGCTTATTTGTAAACATTCTGCATTTTGTCTTTAAGTTTGTTGGATTAATAATATCTTCCCTTTTCCAGGGGACAAAACCACACTATTCAGTTCTCTGACATTTCTGTAAATATTCATGAAAAGGTATGAGTTGGGTGTGTTATATGTAAATACAGACATTATTTGAGACTTTACTTTGTCTACTGCATTGTCTGTTGTTACTCTTAACTTTCCTGTGTCACATCCTGCTGCCTTTTACTATTATTGCTCAATTCTGCTGGTCTTAAGTGCTTTGATCACTTGGGACTCTGTATCATTTACTAATTTCCTTTGGAGGCTAGTGTTTGCATGGTCCTTAGACATAAGCTTGTAACAGAACTGATCATGTCTAATTGTTTTAAGGCTGCCCATGCTTTATTCATATTTCCTGTGAATGGTATACACCTTGCTTAGCCTCTAATCTTCCTGGGTCTGGGGTTATCTCTTCTCCATTGCCTAGATCTCTTTGTCCTTGTTCACCTCTCTCTCTTTCTGTCTAGTATTAAAATGTGTTTCTTTGTAGTTGTCAAAATCTTTTCTAGGATTTTCTACAACACTGTTACTTAGTCCTAGTTGTTAAAGGTTTGACATTTTACCCATAGATCTGTCCTTTCTCAGATGGATAGAGACTCAGGAAGGATGATGTTTGGTTAAGAAATTGTCAAATACAAATGTACCAAATGTGACTGATCAACATGGTGACATCAAGGAAGAGGAAGACATAGAGAGGTACATGGGAGGTACAGACTACAAAGATGAACCCTTTTACACAGACAGTACTTTGTTTTCAGTGATGACAAACATTGATATATGGATGGATAGATGGGTGGACAGGCTGAACAATTAAGTATGTCTGTGGAGGAGGGAGGAGCTCTGGTGGCATAGTGCCTAAGGCATTTGACTGCTAACAAGGAGGCTGGCAGTTCAAACCCACCAGCCACTCCTCGGAAGGAATATTGTGAAATCTACTTCCATAGTCATACTGCCTCAGAAACCCAAAGAGGAGCCACTATGAGTCAGATCATACTTGATGGCAGTGGGTTTGGTTTCTTTGTTGGTATGCAGGGGGGAGTGTGCCCACGATCATGTATAGGGTTGGCAGACAACATTTTTACAAGTGTATTTGTATGTTCTGTAAGAATTTCCAGGTATATAGTAGAGCTGACAAGGGACAAGTTTGTAGTCACTTCCTGGCCACAACCAGCTACCCAGACAGAGTGAGTAGTTGAACCTGTGGGCTCGGGACCATAGTCACAGGGGACATCAAGCTCAATTGGCATAACATACTACACACAACATTGTTCCATCTCCTACTTTGGTAAGTAGTGATTGGGATCTTAAAAGCTTACAAGAAGCCATCTAGATGCAATGATGAGTCTCTCCTCATCCAGAGCAAAGAAGAATGAAGAGAACCAAAGATTCATGGAAACAATTAGTCCAAGCAATTGGTACACTATGCAGTCTTCAGCTTATATGACTATGAGATCAGAAGAACTAGATGGTGCCCAGTTACCACTGTTAACCACTCGGAGGGAGATCTATGTAGGAGATCCTGGATAGAGAGGAAGAACAGTGTGGAACAAAACTCAAACTCACTTGGGGGGAAAAAAAAAGGGACCACATTAGCTGGTCTGATATAGCCTGATGGAATTACTGAGACTATGGCCTATAGCTGCCCTTCAGGTCTGGAATTGAACCCACACCTGTGGCTTCCAGCTAAACAAAAGACAGGCATATGAGCTGAACATTTACACTAGGTAGATACACTCCTTAGAGAGATCAATCATGGGAGAATAGAAGAGCTCTGTGTGCATAGGGAGACAACTCAGGGGACAGGAATGCATGGGATGGAAGGACACAGGGAAGATGTAACTATCGGGAGGAAATGGGAGGGGAGCTGTTGCATTGTGAGAAACTGCAGTCAATGTTATGAGACAAAATATATGTGAATTGCTGTATGGAAAGTGAATTTGCTCTGTAAACTTTCACCCAAATCACAATATGAATAAATAAATAAATAAGAATTTCCAGGTATATAGAGCTGACAAGGGACAATATTGTAGTCACTTCTTGGCCACAGCCAGCTACCTGGAGTGAGCAAGTGAGTAGTTGGACCTGTGGGTTTGGGACCATGGTTGTAGGGACATTAAGCTCAATTGGCATAACACACTACACAAAAACATTGTTCCACATCTTACTTTGGTAAGTAGTGATCGGGATCTTAAAAGCTTGCAAGTGTCCATCTAGGTGCAACAATGAATCTGTCCTCATCCAAAGCAAAGAAGAATGAAGAAAACCAAAGACATATGGAAACCAGTAGTCCAAGGACTGGTACACCACATGATCCTCAGCATATATGACTATGAGACCAGAAGAACTAGATGGTGCCTGGCTACCACTGTCAAGTACTCGGAGGGAGATCTCTGTAGGAGATCCTTGATAGAGTGGAAGAACAACGTGGGACAAAATTCAATATCATTAGGGGTTTAAAAAAAATGCAGGGGATTAGGTTTGCTGGTCTGATGGAGCCTAGTGGAACCCCTGAGACTATAGCCCCTAAATGCCCTTCAGGTCTGGAATTGAACCTCCTTCTGTAGCTTCCAGACAAACAAAAGACAGGCATTTGAGCTGAACATTTACATTAGGTAGATACACTCCTTGGAGAGATCAATCATGGGAGAATAGAAGGACTGTGTATGCACAGGAGGACAGCTCAGGGGGCAAGAGGGCATGGGAGGGAAGGACACAGGAAGAGGTGATTATGGGGAGGAAGAGGAGGAGAACTGTTGCATGGTGGGAGACCACAGTCAATGTCATGAGACAAAGTGTATGTGAACTGCTGTATGGAAGATGTATCTGCTCTGTAAACTTTCACCCAAATCACAATAAAGTTCAAAGAAAAAAAGAGAGAGAGAGAGAGAATGAGGGAGAGAGAGAATGAGGGAGACTGTCAAATAGAACCTCAAAGCATATCTAGAATGTGGCCTCTGTTGACATATAGGGCTTTTAACTGCATCAGCTCACCATTGACAAGAGGTCTTCTTTCTGATTTAGGAATGAGTGTTATACCTCCTTAATGTTTGTCTTCTAAGTTTCCCATTTCTCCATTCTCCAGTCACCCAGTGTGTAAGATATTTCTACATCTGTTTTAACAACTAAAAAAGTAGGTTGGCATCACTTCTTTCAGAAGAATCTCATGCAGATTAAGAATATGACACCCCAACTATTGCAGATAGGGAGGCTTAGAGCCTAGAGCACAGAGAAGAACTCTTTGGAAGGTAGAGGAGTGGAGACAGAAGAGAGAAATTATCTAACAATATGTATTTAAAGCTCAGTTCCAACCTCACCAAGATCTCCTGTTATCAGCTTTTCCAAAGCCATCTAACATTGGATTTGCTCTAAGTATGAAATCAACAGGAACCATAATCAATGATTTCATTATCTTATAATGTGCAGTCCCTTATTTTTCTGACCCCCTCTCTGTGTTATCCACCCAGTGTAATTTCATCAAGTGCAGATGTCTCGTGTTTTCATTGTCATTCATTATGGCTGATTATGAAGCAGTAGCAATTCACCACCTCTCCTTTATCATTACCCATAGTCAGACTCTACTTTAACTATTAATTATGTTTGTATTTTGTCACCCTTTGAGTATCCTAATGTGTGTAATATGAAAACTATTAGGAAGTTCAAAATACATGCATGTGTATGTGTGTGGGTGCTGCAGCAGTTATTTTAATGCTAGGAACTTGTATAAAAGGGTTTTTTCAGGAAAAGGAAAATAAAAGTGAGGTTGTTTGGAAGAGGCTAGAAACTACTGACACTCCTTATTTACCCATAAATTCCTTTTATCTGACTATGTTCTAATTGATAAAACTATACATTTCTTGTGACTTGAATATGAACCAATTTATGTAAAAGAAGGCATCTGTATTTCTAATTTATTTATTCCTCATTTGATCATACAAGTATGTTATCCATTATGTAAACCATTGCTTAAAGAAGACATTTAGTAGAGATTGATTGTTGTTATTAAAGGGGATGTACCTGCAGGGTTTGACTAAGTCTTCAGTCTACTAGAATAACATGATGAGTGGAAGCTCTCCTCACTTCAATTCCTAGAAGCTTGTATTATTTCACTTAGAGAAATTAGAATCTGGGAATGTTAGTCAGTTACCATACCATTTTGTACAAACTTGTAAAAAAAAGAATGTGATTTGGAATAGTCCTGATATCTCAAGTCTCAAGTCTTGTTGTTGTTGTTAGGTGCCGTTGAATCAGATTTGACTCATAGCAACCCTTTGTACAACAGAACAAAACACAGCCCAGTCCTGTGCCATCCTCACAATCATTGTTATGCTTGAACCCATCTCACAGCCCCTGTGTCAATCCAACTCATTGAGGGGCTTCTCCTTTATCACTGACATTGTATTTATCCAGCATGATATCCTTCTCTGGGGACTTCTGACAACACGACCAAAGCACGAGAGGTGAACTCTGGCCATTCTTTCTTCTAAAGAGCATTCCAGCTGTACTTCCCCCCAAGATAGTTTTGATAGTTCCTATAGCAGTCCATTCAATATCCTCACAATTATCACAATTCAAATGTATCAATTATTCTGCAATCTTCTTTTTCATTGTCCAGCTCTCAGACATATGAAGCTGTTGAAAATACCATGGCTTGGGTCAGGTGCACCTTAGACCTCAAAATGACAACTTTGTTCTTAAACACTTTGAAGAGATCTTTTGCAAAAGAACTAACCAATGCAATAAATGCATCATTTGATTTCTTGACTGCTGTTTACATAGGCATTGGGTAATCTACTGTGGATCTAAAAAAAATAAAATCCTTAACAAATTCTGCATTTCTCCATTTATCATGATGTTATTTATTGGTCTAGTTGTGAGGATTTTTGTTTTCTTTATGTTGAGGTGTAATCCATACTGAAGGACATAGTCTTTGATCTACATAACTAAGAGCTTCAAGTCTTCAAGTCTTTGACAATTTAAATCAGCTTCATGTAGACATAAGAGAAGAGTAAAAACCAATACCTCTATGCTGGTTTTCAATTTAATTAATTTTATTTATTTATTTTTATGGCATAGTGAAAATCTAAATTCCCTATCAAATAAAGCATTGAGATTTGTTTATTGTAACACTATAGTGTTTGCAAAAGATCATCTCATCACTGATCAGCTTATGGAATCAATAAAACTTTTCCCCATGCAACAAGACCATCTGGAAAAGATTATGAGCACTATAGATATACCATGTGTGGTAGTTTGTGCTGTGCCAACTTGGTTAAGCTGAAAACTTCATTTCTCAGTATTTCCTTTTCTGTATGATTCTGTATTTGCCTTTCCAAAACAGAAACATGCCTTCCACAAAGAAGTAGTGTCTTTTACTCTCCGAAACTTTTTGCATGGTCAGATACAATGATAGTCACACACAAAGGTGCCTGGTCCATTCCAGTTTGCTTACATACTCTTATGTTGTACATTGATCTCTTCTCTCTTATTCTTGTCTCTGAACCCAGGACTACTAGCAGGTGCTACCCGGAGATAGTAGGTACACAGAGGGAAACTGGATTTCTATGTGAGTTTTTCCTTTATAATAAGGTATTCTATGCTCCTCCAGATCCCATTCTGGACCTTCAATTCTGTTGTTGTTGCTGTTGTTGTTATGTGCCGTCGAGTCAGACTTGACTCCTAGTGACCCCCTTCTTGGGTTGTTGAGGCAGTATCACTATGGAAGTAGATTCTGTAATGAGCTCAAAAGATTTGGGGACTAATAAAGGAAAAATATATTATGATGACATAGCATTTTGGGACAACAAGCTGTTTATTGGGACCAACATTTTGAAAGATTTATATGTGTGGGGGCAGTTCCTTGTAGCAGAGGACCTTTCAAAGGCAAGCAGTGAAGGCAAGAACCATCAAAAGGGGAAGAGGGCAAGGAAACTTCTAGAGGAGAATGCAAAGCAGAGAGTGTGGGATTACCTACAGTTTTGGTTACCTAGTGCCACTGTGACAAGAAGATGCCACAAATGGGATGGCTTTAACAAACAGGCATTTATTCTCTTACAGTTTTGGAGGCTAAAAGTCTGAGTTCAAATTGCCAGGCTCTAGGGGCTGGGTGAAAGCCCTTTGACTTTGGGCTTCAGCCGTGTCCCACTGAAGCTGGAGGCTTTTCTTCACTCAGGCAACTGCTGGCTTCTAAGAGTGATAAACCCAAGGTCGACAGGTAAAAAGGCACAACCACCATATTACCAAACAACACTGAAGGCCACTAATTCAAGTCCAGAAAAAGTCCCAAGATCAGACAACATGGCAGGCTGCTGAATGACAACTTGACTACAAGCAGGATTCAGCCATGCCATAAGCTGTAGCCCATTCCCAAAGCTTCTTATATATGGGAAGCAGACCACATCCCTAAAGCATCTACTCAGCTGCTTGCAGAAGATTCCACCATGGAGTTGATTGCCAGTCTCATCACGGGGAATAATTACCACCTGTTGCCCAGCCACTCAAAAGCAGTCCCAGCCAAGTTGACATATAACCTACCACACAGATCTAGGCAATGTCTCTCAGTAGCAAGTTGGGGGAGTCTCAGGGTCAGAGAGCTCTGATGAACTCTTAAAGTAACTTACAAGTATTTGTAACCATAGGGTTTATCATATCAATGGCTTTTGGTTGCAGTTTTGTGAGTTATGCAAAACAGGCAGGCTTTAAATGGCCCAAAATTTGTTTATTTTGGACTATTTTTACAGAAATTATATATATAAAAATTTGAGGTTGGCGCAAGTGGGCTTTTGGCTTCACAGTCCCCAGCTTGCTGTGAAGAAGTAAACAATCTGGGACTGTTGTACAAAGGACATCCGTGGCTAATTTTTATAACAGATTCTCAGTGCCTCCTTTCAACTATACAAGGTTTAACTCCTTTAATCAATTATTTATTTCATAAACTCATAGTGACCCTACTCCCTTGATTGAACCCTGACTAATATGTTCCTCTAATAAGATTGCTTCATGTTGTTTGTGATCGTTAAATATCTTACTAATATCCATAATTCGAAAACATATATTTACCTTCCAAGGCATTTTAGTACTTCACTTCTAGGATATTATGGAGGCATATTGCTGCTTCTACTGGTTTTTATATAAGTAGTAGGTAATAAGATTCATGCCTTTCAGCTGAATGTGTTTATATTTATGCAAAAGAGAAATGAGTAACAAGCCAAAATGGATTCCTCTGACTCATATTCACACTGTGTGATCACAATCTTCTGAATAGCAGTTATGTGTATGAAGAAGAAAAGAAATGTTAGAAGATGGCAGAGAAGAAAAAGAAATGTATGCCAGGAAAAATTAGATAAATCTACTAGGAGAATAATGGAGCTCTGGTGGCATAGTGCCTAAGGCATTTGACTACTAACCAGAAGGCTGGCGGTTCAAACCCACCAGCCCCTCCTCAGAAGGAAGATTGGGCAATCTGCTTCCATAGAGACACTGCCTCAGAAACCCAAGGAGGGGTCATTATGAGTCAAATAGACTCAGTGGCAGTGATGATATCAGCAAAAGAATAAGATGGTCAAACTCAAACACCAACTACACTATGCCATAACAAACAAATACTTGAACACAAAATAAGTCAACATATGTCAACTTTCTTCTGTTTGGAAACAATTTTTCATTTCTTCTGGTAACTATAGGCTTTTCTTTTTCTTCTTTTTCTAATTGTTGGAGATGTTGGTTTAAGATATTGATTTTGCTCTTTCTTCATTTTTGATGTGTGTATTTATTGCTATAAATTGGCCTCTGATCACTGTTTTTGCTGTTTTCCAAAGATCTTGGTATGTTGTGTTTTCATTCTTGTTTGGTTTAAGGGATTTTTAATTTCTTCTATTACCCAGTCATTCTTTTTTTTTTTTTT
>NW_006921621.1:5162147-5165118 GCF_000298275.1 Orycteropus afer afer
CAGGGGTCCAAGATTATCTTCTGTGTCTGTGTTAATTGGTTTCCCTTTTCTTTGTTGAAGAGGGTCTGTGCAATCCTTCTGCCTAGTCCGCCATCTTCAAGATCCCTACCCAGTCATTCTTAAGGAGGGTGTTGTTTTGTTTCCATGTGTTTACTCTTTTCCTGTTGATCTTCCTATTATTGATTTCTAATTTGATAGCATTGTGATCTGAGAAGATGTTTTGCTGTATTTTAATGTTTTTAAATTTATTAAGACTTGCTTTATGGCCTAACATATCGTCTATCATAGAGAATTCCATATGCACTGGAAAAGAATGTATATTGTGCTGTTGGTGGGTAAAGTGCTCTGTATCTATCAGGTCAAGTTGGTGGATTGTATTGTTTAGTTCTTCTATGTCTTTGTTGAGTTTCTTTCTAGTTGTTCTATCTTTGATTGAAAGTGGTGTAATAAAGTTCTCCTTATGACTGTGGAGTCATCTGTTTGACTTTTCAATTCTGTTAAAGTCTGATTTATGTATTTTGGGGCTCTTTCATTGGGTCCATAGATATTTATTATGGCTATATCTTCTTGTTCAATTGATCCTTTAATCATTATATAATGTTCTTCCTTGTCTTGTATGGTGGTTTTTGCCTGAAAGTTAATTTGATCAGAAATTAATATTAATACTCTTTTTTGTTTGCCATTTGCTTGAGATATATTTTTCCATCCTTTGATTTTGAGTCTATTTTTGTCTTTGTCTCTAAGGTGTGTCTTTTATAGACAGCATATTGATAGGTTATGTTTTCTTATCCAGTCTGCAATTCTCTGTCCCTTGAGTGGTGCACTTAATTCATTCACATTCAGTGTAATTATTGATAAGTATGAATTTGTGGCTGTCATTTTGTTATGTGATTTTTGTGGTTTTCCTGGTCTCTTTGCTCCACATAATTTTCTGTGCTAAGCTCATTATGTTTATGAATTTTGTTACCATTTTCTTTGTTGCTATTGTTTTAGTATTTGCTAAATATTTGTGCCTGTCCTCTTTTTTATTGTTATGTGAAGGTTTATCATTTTTCTTTGAGGTTACCCTGTAATTTGTAATTTTCTCCCTGAGTTTAGAACAGTCCATTCTATCTTGCAACTCTTTTAACTTCCTCACCATTTAGAAGTTCTGTAACTACGCTATTTTTTTCCTCTTTTTGGTTTATAGTTTACCTCATTTGTCAATTGATGTTTTTGGTTCCCTGTTTACAATCTTGTAAGCTTATTTTACTTTGGATACTTCCATAACTAGGTTGGTTTCTGGGTTATGTCATCATGTGTATTAATGGTCAGTTGTTGTCTGCTATTATTGGTTCTCTATTCAAAGGACTCCTTTTATTATCTTTTGTAAGGTTGGTCTGGTTTTAGTAAATTCCCTTAGTTTCTGCTTATCTGGAAATCTCCTAATTTCATCACCATATTTGAGGTGTGCTGAGTATATAATCCTTTCTGGGTTTTATATATACCATCCCATCACTTTCTCACCTGCATGGTTACTGCTGAGAAATCAGAGCTTAGTCTTATCAGTCACTCTTTGTATGTAACATTTTGTTTTTCCTATGCTGCTTTAAGAATTCTTTCTTTGTCATTGCTTTTGGTGAGTTTGATTATGATATGTCTTGGTGATTTACTTTTGGGGCCTATCCTGTTTGGGGTTTGTTGGACTTCCTGAATGGATACATTCTCATCTTTCATCATATCAGGGAAGTTCTTATCCAACAAACCTTGGAAAATTTTCTGAGTGGTTTTCTTTTTCTCTTCCTGTTCTAGAATTCTGATACATGTAGGTTATTCCTTTTGATGGTATTCCACATGCATGAACCTTAGGCTTTCTTCATTTTGTTTTGATCTTTTTTTCTAATGATATTTTCCAAAGGAGTATTCAGGTATTTGTCTTCAATCTCACTAATTCTGCCATCCATTGTCAATTCTACTCTTTTGCTCTTTCAATGTGTTATCTATTTCTGAAAATTTAGTATTAATCTGGATTTCTATCTGTAGATTTTGTATCATTTCTAAGTTTTCACTTATTTTGTCATCTTGTTCTTAAATTTTCTTCTGAAATTGTTCTAGGGTTTTGTCTGTGTTTTCATTAATTTTGCCATGTTTTCCATGATCTGTCTCTCAATCCATTGATGGTACCTAAATATAATTTTTCTGAATTACTTATCATGGGGTTCCAATGCTGCTGCTCCCTCAGGGTGTGTTCTGGGTCTGTATTCTCCTCCCTTGTTTCTACTACTTTATCTTGCTTCTTTGTTTGGACTGTGACGGTCTGTTGTCTCCAAGACATTATGACTTTGTTGTATTTATATTCAATTGATGATTGTATGTTGGAGTGATTCATCCAAGTTTTTTTTTTTCTTTTTTTCTTTTTCTTTTTTGGGTATAGGTGAGTAAGCAGGGTACTGTGCTCCTTTATTCACTAGTTGGCAGCACCTATACACTCACCACCTGTCTCCTGGTGGGTGTGATAGAGAATGAGAGTGGCTGCACAGGTCTCTGTTAACGCTTTTTGAAGAGCAGTTAAGGGTGAGTCAGGCTCTTATTGGTGGTCATTTGTCACTGGCCAGTTGATGCAGAAGGAAGTCTCAGTAAGTTGAGCTACAGGAGGTGTGAGCATGGTTGGTCATATGGGCACAGTTGCTGTCTCCCACTCAGTTAGATAAAAACAATTGAAAACCCATCAAAAAAGTAAAAGCAAAAGGACAATAAACACATACTGCATAAGCATACAGGAACAATCACCAAAAAGAGAAAAAAGAAAGCAAACAAAAAAAGAGGAAAGGCAATAAATGAGAGAAAATATTTAAAGAAATACTTTAAAAAGCCAAAAGAAATATGAATAGAAAAAGGAGGAAAAAAAAAAAAAAACCTGCAGTATCTGGGGATAAGAAAATAAAGGGAAATAGTTAGAGTAAGAAAACAAAGAAGAAAAAAAAAAAAAAAA
>NW_006921621.1:5175706-5176237 GCF_000298275.1 Orycteropus afer afer
TTGGCAAAGAGGAATTAAAACTATCTCTATTTGCAGATGATATGATCCTATACATAGAAAACTCAAGGGACTCAATAAAAAGACTACTGGAACTAGTAGAGAGGTTCAGCAAAGTGGCAGAATACAAGATCAACATACAAAAATCAGTTGGATTTCTCTACACCAGCAAGGACTCCTCCACACCAGCAAGGACTCCTCTAATAAAGAAATAAGAGAAACCATACCATTCACTATAGCTACGAAAAAAGAAAAAATATCTAGGAATAAACCTCACCAGAGACACAAAAGACTATATACAGAGAAAACTATAAAACACTGCTACAAGAGACAACAAGTGTACTACATAAATGGAAGAACCTGCCTTGTTCATGGATATACCTACCGACTCAACATTGTGAAAATGTCAATACTACCTAAAGCAATCTATAGATTTCAACAAAATTTTTTAAAGACATGGAAAAACTAATTACTAATTTCATATGGAAAGGAAAGAGACCTAGAATAAGCAGAGCACTTCTCAAGAAGAAAAAC